>NC_060087.1:80584295-80856795 GCF_922984935.1 Meles meles | reverse complement strand
AACATCATCTGATTTATGAAGTTTCTCAGGAAACAAAATTTTTTCCTGATATATTCACAAAGTTCTTAGTGTTTGTGCATAGTATGGTTTTAGTTTACTTATGTTTAGCCTATATTAGAAACATGAAAAAAATGTATTTCACTCATAAGAAAAGGACAGTAATGTAAATCATAACTCTTCTGTTAATGTTTACACCAAGATTATATTATTGTGAGCAATAGACTGTGTCTACATGATACCAAGACATCTGGATGCAAAGTGAAAAATGTAGTCAATCATCTAGCTGTTTTTAAATATCCAGATGCTTTGTGTTGGTTAGACAAAGATTCCAGATGATTGAATGAATTGTTCATCCTCACAGTTAACATGAATAGAATACTCCATCTGGCACCCTGGGAAGGTAGACAGCCATAAAAATTCAAAAGATGGTTCATGAGATCTTTCAGAGGAAGAAGTATTTAGATGATACCTGTGATTAGTTTGTTCCATGAAGTTCTTAAAGTTCAGTGCCATTCTCTTTGTTTTGTCATTAAAACAACAATTGAGTCTTTAAAATTATTTTCTTCTCAAAATCCTATTGTTTATTCTTTTTGAATAAATGTATTGATTCATTAAAAACTTTATAAGCTATTATGGAATGAACAGGTATAAAATAGAGAAATAAAAAAAGTGAGGAGTTTTAGATACTGCCTCTCTCAATTACCAATATATTTTAAAACAGCATGTATTAATTATAAATATAAAAAAAGGAAATGGAAATATCAAGTTCTAAAGTCAGTGAAAAACCATTTATTAAATATTTATATATAATTCATCAATTCCTTCACTAAATATTGAACCATCCTAAGTACCAGACACTCTACATTGGATCAGGGATGCAAGCTGAATCAGATAATTTTCACCTTGAAGAAATTCACATTTTAATAGGGGCTATAGACATGTTAACAGATAAAAATAGTAGAGTGAGGTTAATTCCAAAAGAGCCATGTGCAGAGTGTTATTAAAATACCAATAATTGGTGCGCCTGGGTGGCTCAGTGGGTTAAAGCCTCTGCCTTTGGCTCAGGTCATGATCTCAGGGTCCTGGATCGAGCCCCGCATCAGCTCTCTGCTCAGTGGGGAGCCTGCTTCCTCCTCTCTCTCTCTCTCTGCCTGCCTCTCTGCCTACTTGTGATCTCTGTCTGTCAAATAAATAAATAAAATCTTTAAAAAAAATACCAATAATTGAGCCACTGTTTGCCTTCAGTGGGGAAAGGGCAGTTCTTAGAAAAATTTTGATAAAAGAAATGTTGTGTGCGCAAAATCTTGAAAAAAGGGGGAAAGAAAATTTAAGACGAAAAACCTGAAAATTACAAATAAAACCTACAAAAAACAAACTTCCTGTCTGTATCGGAGAGCTACCAAGGAAGACAGAATTGAGATATCAAAATTCAAGAGAAAAGAGAAAATTTGCCCTGCATATGCCAAATATTTTACCTTCTATTTTCCTCAAAGAAATTTGCTGATTCATAAAAGGCATGAATAGAAAGGCTGGTAAAAGTAGCTGTGTAGAAGTGGCAGTTAAGAGTCAGAGGGTCTGCAGAGATTTTTGGCAGTCTCATGAGGTTGAGAGAGAAAAAAATGGACCTCACACCTATGAAAACATCCAATAAGTGACTGGCAAAGATCCCAAGGAAAAGGAAGGAATGGAAAAGTAAATCTCACAGTTCAAGCAGATTTTACTCTAGAGATATTCACCAAGATGTAAATGGTATAAACATAGATGTGGAGAAACCTAGTGAAATGTGGGTGTTGAGAGGTTGAGATTTAAAGCAGAGTGTATTAGGATTTGATTAGGGAATCAGACCTCCCTGAGTGATATGGAATAAGATACTTATTATATGTATTGGATCTTAGGCAGTTGTGGGAGCTGATGCACAAGACTAAGGTTGATAGCTCAATAGCTGATGATGAGTCTAAAGTTGCTAAGGATCAACATGGTCATATTTGAGAAAGAAACAATGACCTGATGCAGAAGAGTTAGGCAGATTGTAATCCATAAAGACTAAAAGAAGGCAAAGAGGACAAACTGGAACCCATGTTTGTCTTTTACTGCCTTTGACTTCATCAACACAGGGGACTTGCAGAAGGAACTGGCAACTTTTGCCATAGAGGAACACATGTGCCTGGCCCAGGACACAGGGAAGTTGAAGGAGATCTGGTAAGATGTACACTACCTGCATACCCAGATGCTGCATACCCAGAAGCTAACCAAGTGAGTCAGCAGATCAGCCAAAATGTGCATTAGCTGCAGTGGTTCCTGGGTCCCTAAACCTATCCCAGTCCTGAGAGCATGATGACTGCTGTTTTACTTCCACGTTCCAAATATCACAATTTTTTTTTCTAGAAGTCAATACTTACTCAATATTTGCTTAGAAGCAAACAAGGAAGGGAATTCTAGGAAGTATAGTGCTTCCTTGATACAGAAAAAACCCCAATAAACCAACCAAACAAACAAAAAAACCCAAAGGCTGACCCTTGTCAATATGGCATCCATATACATCTCTCTTAATCACGTTTATCTTCCATATAAAAATAATAGCAACATGATTCAACTATCTGCCCAAGCACTGGAAAAAAAAAGATTAGCTAAAAGAGTATACTTACCATATTTGAGTAATACTCATTCATCTTCTGGGGTACCTGGGTGGCTCAGTGGATTAAAGCCTCTGCCTTCGGCTCAGGTCAAGATCTCAGGGTCCTGGGATGGACCCCCACATCGGGGTCTCTGCTCAGAGGGGAGCCTGCTTCCCTTCCTCTCTCTCTGCCTGCCTCTCTGCCTGCTTGTGATCTCTCTCTCTGTCAAATGAATAAATAAAAATCTTAAAAAAAACAACTCATTCATCTTCTAACTGAATCATATTCCCTGCATTAGTCAGCTCCAGCTGCCATAACAAAGTACCACAGACTCAGTGGCTTAAATAACAGAATTTTTTTTTCACAGTTTTGGGAGCTAAAGGTCCAAGATCAAGGTGTCAACATGTCTGGTTTCTTCTGAGACCTCTCTCCTTGGCTTGGATATTACCACCTTATCACTGTGTCCTTATGTGGTCTTTCCTCCATTCACATACACGTTTAATGTCTCTTTTTGTGCCCATGACCTCTTTTTATAAGGATGCCAAATTAGGGAAAATGCTAACAACTTCATTTAAATTAATCATTTCTTTAAAGGTCCTATCTCCAAATACAGTCACGTTCTGAAGTACGGGGAGCAGAACTTCAACATATACATTGGGGGAGGAGCACTATTCAGCCCATACATCTCCTATGCCTTTCACTTCCTGTAAATTAAATGGTAAGATCTAAGGTTAAGTACTATTACTATAACTTCTGTTAGATGGTAGAGAAATAGGAGAGTGATTAGAAGTCAATATATTTAAAATACATTAATATCCAAATTAGAAAAAATACTCATAATAGTTCTCCTTTCTACAATTGGCTGTGTGGTCATAGCAAGTATTTAGAATTTCTTACATCTATTACCCATTGAATATTCTCTTTGTCCTCAGTAAGCACCTTGACTGATCTTTGCCTGGTAAGGTGAATAATCAAAGCCTTCAGTTGTAAGTGTCTAGACCATTAGCAGTACTGCCTGCATAGAGGTTTTTTTTGTTTTTGCTTTTTAGTTTTTTTTAGTGTTTGGTGAAATTTTAAAATAGTTTTGTATCAGGATATCCTGCATATCAGACATATTCCTCCTTACCCTTCTCCCTGTGAAGGAGAAATCCCAAATTTCCCTTTGATGGTCACTATCCTATACCTTAGCTAGTACAGTAGTCCTTTTTGACTAAATATTCAGTGGCACCAGAAGCTCAAAGGGAGCAGGGAGCAGTTTCATCCTGCAGTTTAATAGAAACATTGTCTTGTCCTCTGGTGGATGTACTTCTCCCTTGGGAACTAAAGACTTTTAAATCAGCAGAGCCCAAAACGATGAAAATGTAAACAAAATTTTGCTTGAAAATTACTTGGAATAATTTATTTCATGGACCCATTAATTTTGTCTATGGGGGAAACAGGACCATATAGTTCACCAGAACAGAGCATAATTTGCATCCTGGAGAATGCGACCCTCACCACACAGATGGAATCATAATTGATTCCTTAAAGAGCTGTTCCACTCTTCTATCAGAACAACTGCTTCAGGGTAATGGCAAACACAGTAAGACCAGGAATCTCATGAACATGAGTCCATTGCTATATTTCATTTACCATAAAATGACTTCCTTGATCAGAAAGAAATGCTACCATTGTACCTCATACCCTGTTTCTTATTTTTTTGTTGTTGTTGTTTTATTAACTGTTTCCCTTACCCTGTCCCATTATCTACCCCCACAAGATTGTAGCCTTTTTGTGAGCAAGAACGGTGTCTTGTTCAGTTTGGTAACTTTAACAAACTAAACCTAAGGTTTGACACATGTTCCAAGAATACTGATTAAGTAAGGTCTAGGGAAGTTAACAATGCCAAGTACAAGAGAGGGTCAAGCAACATGAAGGCAAACATTTAAAAAAATATATTAGAAAAAAGGACCATTTAAAGATAGAAATAAAGAGGTGAAACACAAGGAAAGAGATTGTAGGATGGAAAAGTCCCTTACAAACTATATGAACTTGGGCCTCTCTTATGGACTAAATATTTGTATCTCCCCAAATTCATACATTGAAGTCTTAACCCTCAATGTGATGATATTTAAAGTTGAAGCCTTTGGAAGGTAATTATGGTTAGATTAGAACATCAGCATGTCATCCTCATGATGGAATTAATGGATTTATAAACAGTGGAAGTGATTGTGTGTGTGTGTGTACACCTGCATGGGTGTAAAAGGTCACGTGAGGTCATAGTGAGAAGGAGGTCTCTGCAAGCCATGAAGAGAGTCCTCACCAGGAACAAAAATACAGACTGGCACCTTGATCTTGGACTTCAAAGTTCTAGAACTGTGAGAAATAATTTTTGTTATTTAAGCCACCTAGTTTATGGTATTTTGTTATGGTAGCCCCATCAGACTAATAAAGCCTGTATTTCCTTCCATCTAAAATGGATGTAAAAGCTATCTGACAGGATTATTGAGAATAATAGAGATAATGTATGTAGAGTGCCTGGCCAGTGTTCAATAATAGTCATTTTCTCCAGTCAGTGCTTTGCAGCTGGTATTGTGCTGGCCTGATGTATTCTTTTTCTTCCAATTCATTTAGGGCTTCTGTTTGCTTTTTGTGTGACCATTTGATCATTTATCTTACTCTATTACATCATCTATAGATCTCTTGACTGCTGACTCCTTGTAAAACTTGTATTAATTTGGGCTGTGCTATTTATAAACTCTTGATTTTTATTGCCTACCTGGCTTCTGACTCATTACTGACCAGACTTCGCTTTCCTGGTGTTCTAACTGGTTCTTTTATCCAAAAATGACCTGGTTTACATCTTGAAACCTTACAGAAAATCAGGAAGCATTTTTGAGGAGGGATTTCATACTCTGTACCGTCATAAAATTCCAGATACAATGTTCATTAAAAAATAATGGTATGTTGTTTTTTCATTCTGCTTCTACCTGAGGATACACTTTTGTCACTACAATTGCCCTTCCTTTTATTTGTTTTCAAGTTTTTATTTTCATTCCAGTTAGCTAACATACAATGTTATATTAGTTTCAGGTGTACAATTTAGTGATTCAACAATTCCATTCAATGATTCCGTACATCAAACTATTCCATACAATTGTATTTCCCTTCATTTTAGATATCTGTAGATGATGAATGGCAATATTTTGTGCTCTAGATTTTCAGTAGTTTTATTGCTTGACTTTTGAAACAGACAAGGTCTCATGCACCAGTGTTTTAAACCTTTCTGGATCAGTGACCTTTTGAGAATCTCATGAAAATTAACAGGACACATACCACCACCACTTTCAAATATTTATATGCATTTCCACATAAAATTGTGTATACAATTTCAGGAAGTTCATGGGACTTTTGAATATAGGCCATGTTGAACAGAGATATGCCACCATGAAGGACTTGTCAGCTTCCATGTTCATGACTAATGAAGTTTGGTAGCACTGTTGATTGACTTACATGCCACTCTCTGTCGGGTATCTTACTTTTCACTGATGCTTACAGTGGCGTTAGAGTGAGGCTTGGTCTTAGCATTTCTGTGGTTTATGTATTGATATATGAGCCATTATTTAACTGCATAACAGTATAACTCTAATATATGTACAGCAATATATACTAATATCCTTTCATAATTATGCCTTTCAATGTGTGTTATCCAAAGACTTACACTGTAATAGTTAGGCCATCATATTCATTGTGTTATCAAATTGACATCATAATGGATTATTTTTGGAATTACATCCTTATGAACTTTCTCATTTTATCTATTATAAATGGCATAATATCTGGGTCCCTGTAGACTTTCATTGAAGTTATTATGAGATAGTTAACATCATAGCAACTGCAGATTAAATTGCACAGAAAATCAGTATTGTATGGGATGCTTGAGTGGCTCCGTCAGTTAAGCATCTGCTTTCAGCTCAGGTCATGATCTCAGGGTCTTGGGATTGAGTCCTGCATTGGGCTACCTGTTCAGCAGGGAGTCTGCTTATCCCTCTGTTACTCTCCCTTCTTATTCTCTCTATCTCTCTATCACTTTCTCTCTATATCTCTCTCAAAAAGAAACTCAAAGTCCTGATAAGCAATTACTGGTTATATTTAGTGATTATTTTGTTTAAACAATTCTCTCTCCTAATATAAAATATCCTCAAAGACAGTATTCCACATTAAAAAAAAAACTACCTGGCAAAAAGGAAAATTGTGTTTTTCTAAGTGAGCTGATTTTCAGTTGAAGTTTGGCAAAACATTCAAAAGTATAGCTTGTGCTTTAATAACTGGAAAGTAAGCTGATATTTTTCACTTTATGTTGATTTTTTTTAATTTTTTTCCCATTTTATTTATTTTTTTCAGCATAACAGTATTCATTGTTTTTGCACAACACCCAGTGCTCCATGCAAAACGTGCCCTCCCTATTATCCACCACCTGTTCCCCCAACCTCCCACCCCTGACCCTTCAAAACCCTCAGGTTGTTTTTCAGAGTCCATAGTCTCTTATGGTTCGCCTCCCCTCCCCAATGTCCATAGCCCCCTCCCCCTCTCCCAATCCCACCTCCCCCAGAAACCCCCAGTTTGTTTTGTGAGATTAAGAGTCATTTATGGTTTGTCTCCCTCCCAATCCCATCTTGTTTCATTTATTCTTCTCCTATCCCCCAAACCCCCCATGTTGCTTCTCCATGTCCTCATATCAGGGAGATCATATGATAGTTGTCTTTCTCTGATTGACTTATTTCACTAAGCATGATACGCTCTAGTTCCATCCACGTCGTCGCAAATGGCAAGATTTCATTTCTTTTGATGGCTGCATAGTATTCCATTGTGTATATATACCACATCTTCTTTATCCATTCATCTGTTGATGGGCATCTAGGTTCTTTCCATAGTTTGACTATTGTAGACATTGCTGCTATAAACATTCGGGTACACGTGCCCCTTCGGATCACTACGTCTGTATCTTTAGGGTAAACACCCAGTAGTGCAATTGCTGGGTCATAGGGTAGTTCAATTTTCAACATTTTGAGGAACTGAATGCAAGCTGGTGCAACCACTTTATGTTGATTTTTAAAAATAATTGGCCTCCTATACATCTTTAAGAAAAAGGAACTTCAGACATCACATTTCTACCTGAAACCATCACTCATAAAAGAGTCTTCACATCTCTAGATTAGAAACTGAAGAGAAGAATCTCTCACATAATGACTTTTCACTTTTCAAACCACCTAGAAATTGAAGTGGGGGGAAAATATTTGTTTAGAAGGAAATAAATAGTATCCTTTACCCATGTAAGGTGTCACCACTACCAGTATTATTGATGTGTGTTTGTGTGTGCAAAGCAATATACTTATTGTGATGGATAACAAAGGATGTAATATATCCCCTGCTTTCTAAGATGTACATTCTAATTGTGGAAGGAAAAATCATATACCTTAAAAGCTGAGTATCAATACAAGATGGTCTCACTAAAGACCTGATGAATATGTGGTTAAGACAGTCAGTGCTGCAGCAGGAGTTCACAAGGCTCAGGTGTATTAGGTTTCTTTTACTTCTCTCAAAGAGTACCACAAATTTAGTGGTTTAGAACAATACAAATGTATTATCTTACAATTATGTGGGTTAAAGGTTGATATGGGTCTCACTGGGCTGAAATCAGAGTGTTGGGAATGTTGAATTCCACTCTAGAGACTTTAATGGAGAACTCATTTTCTTGCCTTTTCCAGCTTCTAGAGGTCTTCTGGATTCCTTGGATTGTAACTCCTTTCATCTTTAAAGCCAGCAAATGTGCAGCTGTCTGTGCCTTTCTTTCATAGTCCCATCTTATTTTAACTAAACCCCTCTTCTGTTTTTAAAGACCTTTGCAATAACATTGGTCCTACATTAATAATCCAAAGGAACCTATTTTAAGGTAAACTGATTAGCAAACTTAATTCTAATCTACAACTGTATTTCTTCTTTGTCATTAAACCTGACATATCCACAGCTTCCAGGGACTGGATGGGATACTATTCTGCTTATCACATCAACAAAACATCAAGATATCAGAGAAGGTTTGGGTAAGTCTCTTGAGGGAGATAAACCATGAATGGCACTTTGAAGAGAGATTAAAATATGGACAGGATTGGAGCGCCTGGGTGGTTCAGCAGTTTAAGCCTCTGCCTTCGGCTCAGGTCATGATCTCAGGGTCCTGGGATCGAGTCCCGCATCGGGCTCTCTGCTCAGTGAGGAGCCTGTTTCTCCCTCTCTCTCTGCCTGCCTCTCTGCCTACTGTGACTTCTCTCTGTCAAATAAATAAATAAATAAAAATATGGACAGGATTTAGATTGGATGTGAAAGTGAAACAAATTTGTAATTCTACAACCCTCTTCTAAGCTAATAATGTTAGCATAATTGAGGGTAGAGGTCTGGGATACAAACATTTGAACTAGGCAGACAATTTTAAGTCTTGGCTCTATTGGTAGTAACTCTATTGGTAGTAACCTTAAAAAAAGTCACATAAACTATTTGAGCCTAAGTCTCATCCTTAGGAGAATGCTAAAAGTAGCACCTAAGTCATAGCATCATCACAAAGATGAAAAGAGACCACACATGGGGACTTTCAGATTTCAATTTAGCATGTAAGGATCTTGGAAGTTGTCATTTCATCCTGACAAAAAGTAAAAAGCTGAATAAAGTGAAAAATCAACAACTCCTCTTAGATCTGTCAGAGAAATGAGGTCACAGGACAAGATGCTACCTCCAAAATTAGAAAGACAGAGAGATAAATACAAATAATCACAATTTACTGAAACAAACACTTTAGAAAACCATGGATAGAAAGGCTCAAATGTCAGTTCTTCCCAATTTGACCTATAGATTTGATGCAATCCCAGTTGAAGTCCCTGAAAGTTATTGACATACTGTCTTTGAAGTTTATATGGAGAGTTGAAAGACCCAGAATAGCCAACAGGATATTGAAGAAGAATAAAATTGAAGAACTAACACTACACAACTTTAAGAATTACTCTAAAGCTACAGTAATGAAGACAGTATGATATATCTTTATTTAGTCAGTCATTAAAAGAATATTTATTCACTCATCTGAATCTATATTGTGATATAATCCTTTCTTTTCAGGGAATTATACTGTAGTTACAGGAATAGGACATTACAATAATGCCATGTTTTAAAATACGTCTGAATATGTTTAAAGTTCCATGCTAACTTCATGATTACAGGCAAAGTTGAACATAATCCTTGTCCTCAAGTGTTTGTAATCCTGTAAAGAGGAAACTAATAAACCACATAACTATAGTACAAAATCAAATAGACTAACTTTGGGAGGTGGCATAGTAAAAGTATTAAAAGCATTGGCTTTATAAGTAGGTTTGGTTTTATAACTTCAGCTTTGCCATTTCCAAACTGTACAATTGTGGGCTAGTTACTTATCTCCTCTAAGTCTTAGTTTCTCCATCTATAAAATAAAGATAAAAGTAGTTCTTACCTCATATGATTATTAGAAGACTTAAATTAAATAAAGCATATTATTGAATAGTTTAGTGTAGAGCACATAATTTGTACTCAGTGTTGCTATCAAGATACATAGACACAATTTTATGTTGAGTTCAAAGAATAGAGAGCTCACATCTGGTTATAGAGACAAGGAAAATCTTTAAAAAAGAGGTAACATTTAATATGGATCTTTTTAGTTTACCTACCTTTGTCTTCTACTCCCTGAAACTGGTCTCATTGATAAGCTTTATCTGCAAGCATAAGCCTGTACTAGTTCCTGAAACAATGCCAAGAGGTACAATTCCTGTACCTCACCATCTCAGCATTTGAAAATAATACTTCTCAGCATTGGGATCTAGTACCTCAATTATAACTAATGCAATCTCCCCCTGTTCTTATTTCTTTTGTGTACATGCAGTCAGGATCTGAGTGTGTAGACACGTTTTTAAATAATGGGTAATAGAATTCTCCCATCTTTCTGTAAAAGCTCTATTGATGGTGCCAAATACCTTAATGCAGAAATGATAAAAGGCTTAAGTGGGAGCAATGAAGTTCAAAAAACATGTTCTTGTATTATGAAAGCAAACCTGATTTGTCTGTCTTCAGGAATAAAAAGATAAAAATACACCAAAGAGCACTGTATAAGTTGAATTTTGTAATTTATTTTGTTATGTAAATTTAAAAGATAATTATAATAAACACTACATTTTCTCACAGTAGAGGTGATGAAATTTCCGTAAGGGAGATCTTGAATACTGAGAAGGAAGAAACTAAATAATCTACTTCTAAATGCTAACAGCTTTAGAGAAGAACTATGAAAAATGTAGTCTGCAAAGAACAGATCATAAATCTATATTGCAAATGTACTGGTGTTGTGGAAATGATAAACTGGAATTGTGTTTTATAGCCTCTGACCCTCTTTGCTGTCTTTCATTTAAAAAAAAAATAGAGAGTGAAATCAGAACTCCATATGCTGTCATCATTCTCTCACACCTGGCCCTTTTCATGAGCTAGTTTGATTTCATGTATGAGGCAGGTCTGAAATTTATTTTTGAACTCACTACCCCTCCTTTCTGCATGCTCTCTTCCACTTTTAGTATCTCTACTCTGCCAGTATTTAGCATATTTTTGTATGTTCTGAGTTTACAATTAAGAGGAAAACAGATCTGCTATGTCCATAGGTTTACCATAAACTCCTAGAGAACAAAGAGCATATTTTTTATGTCTGTATATTCTATAAGGTGCCTATTTCACACTGCAAGTGTTCAACAAATTTCTTTTTATTTCTTCATTTCTAATAATAATAGCTTATATCTATTTACTGTATATGCATGCAAATCATTATTCTATATACTTGCGTTGTTTTATTAATACATCATCCACCCAAAATAAGTGACTTCATAACTTTTTTTATTTCAATTAGCTTTAAAAAGTCAAACAGCTATTAAATTTTACAAATAAGGTTTAAATCAATGTTTACTATGAAGTTCCTACTCTTAACCCATGAACTCTACTTTAATGTTTATTTTAAACACTCTGTCTTTACTGATATCACATTGTAATTTAGCTTAGCATAATATGTTTCTCTAAAGTATTTGGATTTTATATATATTAAAAAAAAGAGTTCAGGAGAATAAAAGCTAAAAAAAAAATCTCTATAATGGATTTTCATGCAGAAACCTTAGGAGGAATCAGGGTTATATTTTTGCAACATCTTTCTATCTGTTTGCCAAGTCAAATCACTCAAGTGCTTTCTACAAATGGTTAATGTAAGTAAAGTAGCCTTAGATCTTTAAAGTAGAGAAGAGACAAATCTGGGCAATGGCAGCAGTACATTTTGAAATAACTATTTTTAATATAAAAGCATATATATATATACCCTGCCTCCCTCACCTTGAATTTGTTTCTTAGTCCCAATGTTTCTTTTACATCCTTCTGTAAATTTTTATGTCTAAGCAAATGGGATCAACACAATAGGATCAAACTATTAGTGTATACTAAATCTATCAATGTGGAAAATTATATTAATCCTCCCTAATATTAAACACTATTATTTGGGGGGGTTATAAGAATCCCAAATCATTTCAGTGTATTATTCTTTACATGTAGATTATAATTGCTGATTTTTTAAAGGATTCTTATGTATATAAGTGAGATCAATCTTCATTTTCTTTAGAGGCTATTTTTGTAAGATTTTGTGTCAATGTTATGTTGGGTTTGTAACAAAAGTTAGTAGCTTCCTCTTCCTACATTCAGAAACATTTGAAAGGCTTTTAGAATGAATTATTTCTTGAATGTTTGAGCCAGATTCCCTTCTAAAGCTCTTTGAAACTGGTGCTTATTTTGGGGGAAAGACATTGCTCTCTAATAAGACTAATTTTTTTTTCAGTAACTAATGGTTTATTTAGTTTTTTTTTTTTAAATCTCATCTGAAGCTAATTTACATTCATGATTTTTGAAGTAAGAGCTTTTGAGTTCATTCACTAGTTCTGTTTTTTCTGTTCATCAATTCATTAATATTAGGTTTTATCCTTATTAATTTCTTATTTCTGCTCCTCTGGTGTATACACATATATAATGATTATATGTATTAATATAAGTGTACTATTTTGAAAAGTATAATAGTTTTCAACTTTAGGAGATAAATACTACTTTTTTTATTTTTTTATTTTCAGCATAAGAGTGTTCATTGTTTTTGCACCACACCCAGTGCTCCATGCAGTACATGCCCTCCCTATTACCCACCACCTGGTTCCTCAACCTCCCACCCCCCCTGCCCCTTCAAAACCCTCTGGTTGTTTTTCAGAGTCCATAGTCTCTCATGGTTCACCTCCCCTTCCAATTTCCCTCAACTCCCTTCTCCTCTCAATCTCCCTCTGCCCTCCATGTTCTTTGTTATGCTCCACAAATAAGTGAGACCATATGATACTTGACTCTCTCTGCTTGACTTATTTCACTCAGCATAATCTCTTCCAGTCCCGTTCATGTTGCTACAAAAGTTGGGTATTCATCCTTTCTGATGGAGGCATAATACTCCATTGTGTATATGTACCACATCTTCTTTATCCATTCATCCGTTGAAGGGCATCTTGGTTCTTTCCACAGTTTGGCGACCGTAGCCATTGCTGCAATAAACATTGGGGTACAGATGGCCCTTCTTTTCACTACATCTGTATCTTTGGGGTAAATACCCAGTAGTGCAATTGCAGGGTCAAATAGGATAAAATAGGTAAAAGGGATTAAGAGGTACACACATTCAGTTATAAAGTAAAAGTCATGGACATGAAGAAGTACAGCATAGGGAATATAGTCAATAATACTATAATAACATTGTATGGTGACAGAAGGTAACTATACTTATCATGGTGAGCATTGAATTGCATAATGTACAGAATTGTCAAATCACTGTGTTGTACAACTAAAACTAATATAGCATTGTACAACAATTATACTTCAATAATAAACATTTAAAAATTAACATTGCATTTTGATATCGTACCATACATATTATAGTTCTAAACTGGATTCTTCAGGTAGTGCTGAGATCCTAAAGTCATTTAGCCAAAAATTGTACAAAATTCTGATTAATGTTAATATTTTCTCTATTTTATGACAAAATTTGTATCAGTATTTTATTTGTTTCTAAAGACATCAAAATTGCACATAGATTAAGATCACTGTCAAGTAAATTTGGAAGAAACAGCAAACTAAAAAGAACCTCCTGACATTTACAAAAGATAAAATTTTCTACTTACAGTCTGAAAGTTGACTAATACCCCTGTAATTTTAATTTTTATTTCAGCAACATCAGGCAACATAAGTCTTCTCAGTTACTCTTCTGTTTAATAAATGTGGCATTAGAAGTAATCTATTTAGTGAAAAAGTGGACCTGACATTAATTAAAATTATTTTAGGTTACATCCTACTTAAGAATGAACAGGTTAACCACAAAATCAATGAAGAATTTAGAAATTCATGGAAACAAATGAAAATGAAAGCATGACAACCCAAAACCTATGTGATGCAGCAGAAGCAGTCCCAAGAGGCAAATATGTGGCATCACAGGCCTCCTCAAGAAACACATTTCAAATACACAACCCAAACTTACACCTAAAGGAGCTAGAAAAAGAACAGCAAATAAAGCCTAAAGCCAGCAGAAGAAAGGGAATAATAAAGATTAGAACAGAAATAAATGATATAGAAACAAACAAACAAAAACAGTGGAACTGATTAACAAAACTAACAGTTGGTTCTTTGAAAGGATTAATAAAATTGATAAATCCATAGTTAGATATATCAAAAATAAAAAAGAAAGGTCCCAAGTAGATAAAATTACAAATGATGGATGAGAGATCACAACCAACACCACAGAAAGATGAACAATTGTAGAAGAATAAAAAGTATATGCCAACAAACTGGGCAATCTGGAAGAAAAGGAAAAATTCCTAAAAATCGAGAAACTACAAAAACTGAAATAGGAAGAAATAGAAAATTTCAACAGACCCATAACCAACAAAGAAATTGAATCAGTAATCAAAATTCTCCCAACATACAAAAGTCCTGGGCTGGATAGCTTCAGGGGACTTCTACCAGGCATTTAAAGAAGAGTTCATACCTATTCTCAAAATGTTACAAAAAATAGAAAGGGAAGGAAAACTTCCAAAATCATTTTTTAAAAGATTTTATTTATTTGACACAGAGAGAGAGAGATCACAAGTAGGCAGAGAGGCAGGCAGAGAGGGTGGGAGGGAGCCTGATGTGGGGCTCAATCCCAGGACCCTGAGATCATGAGCTGAGCTGAAGGCAGAGTTTTAACCCACTGAGCCACCCAGGTGCCCCTTCCAAACTCATTCTAAAAACCAGCATTACATTGATCCCAAAACCAAACAAAGACTCCGCAAAAAAAAAGAATTACAGATCAATATCCTGATGAAAATGCATGCAAAAATTCTTAATAATGTACTAACTAATAACATAGTAGCAAATTGAAATTCAACAGTGCAAGTACCATCCATCATGGTAGTGGGATTTACTGTTGGACTGCAGGGGTGGTTCAATATTCACAAATCAATCAACATAATATACCATATTAATAAATGAAAGGAAAAGATCCATATGACCCTGTCAATAGATGCAGGAAAAACAAAAACAAAAACAAAAACAAACAAAATTTGACAAAATACAGCATCCTTTCCTGATAAAAACCCTCAGCGAAGTAGGGATAGATGGAACATATCTCAGCATCATAAAGGCTATATAAGAAAGACCTACAGCTAATGTCATCAATGAGGAAAAGCTGAGATCATTTCCCCCATGTTCAGGAACAAGACAAGAATATCCACTCTCATCATTACCATTTAACATAGTACTGGAAGTCTTAGCCTCAGCTATCAGACAAATAAATAAATAATAAATAAATTAAATTAAATTAAAAGACATCTAAATTGGTGAGGAAGAAGTCCAACTTTCACTATTTGCAGACAACATGATACTCTATGTAGCAAACCCAAAAGACTCCACCAAAAATTTCTAGGGTTACAAAGATTCTTTAATACCAAGGGTAAACGTATAGATTAAACAAACAATTGGAGCTGGTAATGTGGAAATTGTACTGTTAGCAAGTGATTGCTGCCATGTCTGAAATACCTAATAGAAATCTGAGGAAGACAATAAGTTTCATAATAATATGTAACGGAAAGATAGAATATTCTATCTTTTTAAAAATCTCCATTATTTGGAATAACTTGCTTTCTTGTACCACACTGTCATGGAATTTGATTAATGTTCACTTTTTTCCATTTCTTCAGCTCCAGCTTCGATCTGTTCTACAGTCATATATGTTGGATTATGGAACAGTCCTTATAGTTGCCATTTTATGTTTAAATCAACACTCTGCCTGAGTTTTATGCATATGAACATAGAACATAGAAACTACCATTGTTACTGAGACTTTCAGTCCACCTGCTGTCAAGCAAAGGCGCTAATAGTGAATTTGATCTTCTAGCATGTAGTCACACTACAAGCTTGAACTCAGATGGCCAGCTTGCCTGTGTACCACATAGATACACAAAAGCAACGATTACATGATTAACCTGTGTGTTGATAATGGGTTCTCATTTTAAATTTACATTAAACTTAAAAATTTAAATTAAGTAGTTTAAACTACTTACTACTTGTTATAAATATATGTGAAGAAAAGGGATCCCTCTTGCACTGTTGGTGGGAATGTGAACTGGCACAGCCACTTTATAAAACAGTATAGGGGCACCGGAGTGGCTTGGTCTGTTAAGCATCTGCCTTTGGCTCAGGTCATGATACCAGGGTCCTGGGATTAAGCCCCATATAAGGCTCCCTGCTCAATGAGAAGCCTGTGTCTCCCTCTGCCTGCTGCTCCCCCTGCTTGTGTGTCTTCTCTCTCTCTCCCTCTGTCAAATAAATAAACAAAATCTTAAAATAATTTTTTTAAACCAGTATCAAGGTTCCTCAAAAAGTTCAAAATAGATCTGCCCTAAGTTCCAACAATTGCACTACTATTCACCCAAAGAATACAAAAACACTAATTTAAAGGGATACATGCACCCTGCTGTTTATAGCAACGTTATTTATAATGGCCAAATTATGGAAAAAGCCAAAATGTCCATCAACTGATGAATGGATAAAGAAGAAGTGGTATAGGGCACCTGGGTGGCTCAGTGGGTTAAGCCGCTGCCTACGGCTCAGGTCATGATCTCAGGGTCCTGGGATCGAGTGCCGCATTGGGCTCTCTGCTCGGCAGGGAGCCTGCTTTCCCCTCTCTCTCTGCCTGCCTCTCTGTCTACTTGTGATCTCTCTCTGTCAAATAAATAAATAAATAAAAATCTTTAAAAAAAAAAAGAAGAAGTGGTATATATGTACAACGGAATATCATTCAGCCACAAAAATATGAAACCTTGCCATTTGCAATGACATGGCTATCCATGTAATTGGAGAGTATTATGGTAAGTGACATAAGTCAGTCAGAGAAAGATAAATACCAATTGTTTTCACTCATATGTGGAATTTAAGAAACAAAACAAATGAACATGGGGGAAAAAAGAAAGAGACAAACCAAGAAACGGACTTTTAATTATACAGAACAAACCAATAATTACCAAAGGAGAGATGGAAGTGGGGATGGGTTAAATATATGATGGGGATTAAGGACTGCATTTGTCATGCAGAGCACATATTCACAACATATGAAATTGTTGAATTACTATATTGCACACCTGAAACTAATACTACATGGTATGATAGCTGGAATTTAAATTAAAAAAAAAAGAAAAAAGGAAGGATACAAAATAAATATTAAATACTAAAAAAAAGAAACTCAGAAACTGAAACAAAACCGGAAATAAAAGGGAAAGACTATATCTATATGTATGCATATATAAAATTGTTTTGCCCCCTGCTGTATTTGATTATTCATTTGAGTTAGCTATCAGGCAAATTAAGTGAATCTACTTAATATTTTGTTTTGCAGGAAAGATTTATCCTATGCGTTTTTTCTAATAGTGTTTCTGCATCCTTGCCAACACCTGTTGTTTCTTGTGTTGATGATTTTAGCCATTTTGACAGGTGTGAAGTGGTATGTCATTGTGGTTTTGATTTGCATTTCCTAGATGATAAGCAATGGTGAGAATCTTTTCATGTGCCTGTTGGCCATCTGTGTCTCCTTTTTATGATACAAAAACTTCTATTTATGTCCTCTGCCCATTTTTAAATTAGATTATTTGTTTTTTTGAGTGTTGAGTTGTATTAGTTTTTATATATTTTGGTCACTTTATCAGATATGTCATTTGCAAATATCTTCTCCCATTCCAAAGGTTGCCTATTAGTTTTGTTGATTTTTTTAAGATTTTATTTATTATTTGACATAGAGAGAGAGAGATCACAAGTAGACAGAAAGGCAGGGGGAGAGAGAAGGGGAAGCAGGCTCCCTGCTGAGCAGAGAGCTCAATGCGGGGCTTGATCCCATGACCCTGAGATCATGACCTGAGCTGAAGTCAGAGGCTTAACCCACTGAGCCACCCAGGCATCCTGTTGATTTATTTTCTTTGTGGTGCCAAAGATTTTTTTTTTTTTTATGTAGTCCCAAAAGTTTATTTTTGCTTTTGTTTCCCTTGCCTCTGGAGCTGTATCTAGAAACAAGTCACTACAACTCATGACAAAGAACTTACTCCCCATGTTCTCTTCCAGGATTTTTATGGTTTCATGTCTCGCATGTAGGACTTCAATCCATTTTGAATTTGTGTATGGTGCAGTGAAGTAGCCCAGCTTCTTTCCTTTGTATATTGTTGTCCAGTTTTCCCAACACAATTTGTTGAAGAGACTTTTTCCCATTGCATATTCTTGCCTCTTTTGTCAAAAAATTAATTGATCATATAATCATGGGTTTGTTTCTGGACTTTCTATCCTGTTCTATTGATGTATGTGTCTAGTTATGTGCCAGTACCTTACTGTTTTTATTACTATGGCTTTGTAGTATAACTTGAAATCTGGAATTGTAATACTTACAGTTTTTTTTTTTCTTTTTCAAGATTGTTTTGGCTATTTGGGGTCTTGTGGTTCCACACAAATTTTACAATTTTTCTAGTTCTGTGAAAAATGCTGTTGGTATTTTCATAGAGATTGCATTAAATCTGCAGATTACTTTGGGTACTAAGGGCATGTTTAACAATATTTTTTCTTCCAATTCATGAGCATGGAATATCTTTCCATTTGTTTGTGTCATCTTCAATTTCTTTCCTCAGTGTTTTATAGACCAATTTTATCACCTACTTGATTAAGTTTTCATAGGTATTTTATTATTTTTGGTATAGTTGTAAATGGAATTGTATTCTTAATTTCTCTTTCTGCTGCTTCATTATTAATGCATAGAAATGCAATGGATTTCTGTACATTGATTTTGTGTATTGCACTATTACTGAATTTATTTATTAGTTCTAGTAGTTTTCTGGTCGAGTCTTCAGGTTTTTAAGTATAGAGACATCATCTGAAAATAGTGAAAGTTTTCTTATTACCAATTTGGATGCTTTTTATGTCTTTTTGTTGTCTGATTGCTGTGGCTAGTACTTCCTGTGCTATGTCAAATAAAAGTGATGAGAGTGGACATCTTTTCTTGTTTTTGACCATGTGGGAAATGCTCTCAGGTTTTCTCCATTGAGTGTAATCTCCACTGTGGGTTTTTCTTTTTTTATGGATACACATTTTATTTTTATTTCTTAAGAATATGCATTTTATTATTTATTTATTTTATTATGTCCAGTTGTGTTTCTCATATAAGGCCCTTATTATGTTGAGGTATGTTCCCTGTAGACCTACTTTATTGAGGGCTTTTATTGTGAATGGATTTGTACTTTGTCAGATGTTTTTTTATGAATCTATTGAAATGATCCCATGGTTTCTTCCATCCTTTCACTTATTGATGTGATTTATGGCATTGATTTATTTGGAAATATGGAACCACCCTTGCATCCAGGGAATAAATCCCACTTGATTAGTGTGAATGATATTTTCATGTATTTTTCTGGGTTTGGTTTGCTCATATTTTGTTGGGGATTTTTGCATCTATATTCATCAGAGCTATTGGCCTGTAGTTTTCTTTTTTGAATATCTTTATTTAGTTTTGGTATCAGAGTAATACTTGTCTCATAGAATCAATTTGATACTTTTCCTTTCTTTTCTATTTTTTGGGGGGAATAGTTTAAGAAAAATAGGTATTAACTCTTCATTAAATGTTTGATAGAATTCATCTGTGAAGACATCTGGTCCTGAACTTTGGATTGTTGGGAGTTTTTTTGATGACTGATTCAATTCCCTTGCTGCTAATTAGTCCATTCAAAATTTCTATTTCTTCCTGATTCACTTATGGGAGGTATATGTTTCTAGGAATTTATCCATTTCTTCTAGGTTGTCCAATTTGTTGGCAGGTACTTTGTCATAGCATTCTCTTGCAATTTTTTTTTTTTCCTGTGGTGTTGGTTGTTATTTCTCCTGTTTCATTTCTCATTTTGTTTGAGTTTCCCCTCCCTCTCTTTTTTGTCATAATGAGTCTGGCTAATGTTTTATCAGTTTTGTTCACCTTTTCAAACAACTAATTCAGTTTCAGTGATTTGTTGCTTTGTTTTTTAGTTTCTGTATCATTAACTTCTGCTCTAATCTTTTGTGTTTACTTCCTTGTTCTAATTTTGGATTTTTGTTGTTATTTTTCTTTTTCTAGGTCCTTTAGGTGTAAGGTTATGTTGTTTATTTGAGGTTTTTCTTGGTTCTTGAGGTAGGCCTGTATTGCTATAAACTTCACTCTTAGAGCTACATTTGCTGCATCCCAAAGATTTTAGAATATTCTGTTTTCATTTTCATTTGTTTCCATGTATTTTTTTTTAAATTTCCTCTTTGATCATGGTTGACATAGTCATTGCTTAGAAACATGTTACTTATCCTCCATGTATTTGTGTTCTTTCCAAATTTGTTTCCTGTGGTCCATTTCTCAATTGCCATACATTTTATGAATAAAATGGTATGAAATTTTAAATTAATGACAGAATAACTACTGATAACTTCAGAAATATGTGGAAATTTAACAACACATTTAAGAAAAACCAATGGCTCAAAGAAGAAATCTAAAGAGAAATAGAAAATATCTTATGACAAATGAAAATCAAAACAACACACAGAAAAGAACTTATGGGGCATAGCAAAAAAGGCACTAAAAGGGAAGTTTATAGTGGCAGACACATATATAAAAAAAGAAAAAAGATCACAATGAACTAGTTAACTAGTTAACTAGTATAACTCAAGATTTTAGAAAAATAAAAATAAATTAAGCTTATGGTAGGCATAATGAAGGAAATAATCTGGATTAAAGCATAAATAAATGAAATAAAGAATAGATGGAGTACCTGGGTGGCTCAAGGGTTAAGCCTCTGCCTTGGGCTCAGGTTATGATCTCAGGGTCCTGGATTGAGCCCTGTGTTGGCCTCTCTGCTCAGCAGGGAGCCTGCTTCCCCCTTTCTCTCTGCCTGCTTCTCTGCCTACTTGTGACCTCTCTTTTCTCTCTGTCAAATGCATAAATAAAATCTTTTAAAAAAAGAAATAAAAAATAGGAAAAAAATAAAATATCAACAGAAAAAGAGTTCAGTTTGATCCCAGTTCAATTATTTTTTAATTTAATTCAAGTTACTTAACATATAGTGTAGTAGTATGGTATTGGTAGCATGGAATTTAGTGATTTGTCACAAGTGTCTTCCTTAATTTCCATTACCCATTATTTATTTTTCTTTCCAGGAATGAAGAGATGGATATTTTATTTTATTTTATCTTTAGATTTTATTTAAATTCAAATTACTCTTAGTTTCTCTTTGATTCGCTCTTAGATGAATGTAGTGATTCATCATTTGCATATACACCCAGTGCTCATTACAACAAATTCCCCCTTTAATGCCCATCACACATTTACCCATCCATCCATCCACCTCCCTTCCAGCAACTCTCAGTTTGTTCCCTATAGTCAGGAGTCTTATAGCTTGCCTTCCTCTCTGTTTGCATGTATTTTGTATTTCATTCTCTTCCACTGAGTTCATGTTCTGTTTCCTTATTTTCATATATGAGTGAAGTCATATGGTATTTGTCTTTCCATGACTGACTTATTCTACTTAGCTTAACACTCTAACTCCAACCACATAGTTGCAAATGGCACAATTTTATTCCTTTGGGTGGCTGAGTAATATTCCAATATGTATATGAGTAACATTCATCATTTTTTCATGTGACTGTTACCATTTGTATGTCTTCTTTGGAAAAATGTCTGTTTATAATCTCTGCCCATTTTTAAACTGGATTTATTATTTTGGGGGTGTTGAGATTGGTAAGTTCTTTATAGATTTTGGATACTAGCCCTTTATCTGATATGTTATTTGGAAATATCTTCTCTTATTCCATTGGTTGCCATTTAGTTTTATTGATTATTTCCATTGCTATGCATAATCTTTTTACCTTCATGAAGTCTCAGTTCATTTTTGCTATTGATTCCCTTGACTCCTAAGAGGAAGTTGGAAGTTGCTGTGGCCAAGCTCAAAGTTGTTGCTGTCTATGTTCTCCTCTAGGATTTTGATGGATTCTTGTCTCACATTTAAGTCTTTCATTCATTTTGAGTTTATTTTTGTGTATGATGTAAGAAAAGTGGTCCAGTTTCATTCTTTTGTATGGGTGTCCAATTTTCACAACACTATTTGCTGAAGAGAATGTCTTTTTTTTCCCATTGGATATTCTTTCCTGCTTTGTTGAAGATTAGTTGACCATAAAATTGGGGGCCCATTTCTGGGTACTCTATTCTGTTCCATTGATCTATGTGCCTGTTTTTGCACTGGCACCATAGTGTATTTATGACTACAGCTTTGTAATACAGCTTGAAGTCTGGGATTGTGGTATCTCCTTCACTTTTATTTTTCAACATTACTTTGGCTAATCAGGATCTTTTCTAGTTCCATACAAATTTTAGAATTTTTTGTTCCACATCTGTGAAAATACTGTTGTTTTGATAAAGACTGCATTGAATACATAGATTGCTTTGGTAGTATAAACATTTTAACAATATTTTTTCTTCCAAACTCTGAAGATGGATTTTTTTCCATTTGTCTTTCTTAATTTCTTTCATAACTGTTCTATAGTTTTCAGAGTACAGATCTTTTACCTCTTCAGTGGGGTTTATTCCTAGCTATATTATGGTATCTGGTGCAATTGTAATGGGATTTATTCTTGATTTCTCTTTCTGCTGCTTCATTATCAGTGTATGGATATAAAACAGACTCCTTTTCCTTTATTTTACATCCTGCAACTTTGCTGAATTCATGTGCAATTTTTTGGTGGAATCTTTTAGGTTTTCAACATAAAATGTCCTGTCATCTGCAAATAGTGACATTTTGACTTCTTCCTTGCTAATTTAGATGTCCTCTATTTCTTTTTGTTATCTGATTGCTGAGGCTACTACTTCCAGTATTATGTTAAACAACAGCGGTAAGAATGGACCTCCCTGTCTTGTTCCTGATGTTAAGGGAAACACTCTCAGTTTTTCCTCATTGTAGATATAAGCCCTGCGTCTTTTATAAATGGCCTTTCTGAATTTGATTCCAGTTCCAGATAGTGATGTAGAAAGATACTGAACTCAATTTATTTCTCCTATGAACAGAATCTATATCTGTATATGAAACAATATAACCTTAAGAAAAAGAAAACATAAAAGCAAACTATCTGAATGACGACTAAACATAATGCAAACAAGAAGAAAACCACATGAAAGCAGATAGAAGCTGGGACATAATTTTGCCATAAAACACATCCCTGGTGTAGCAACCCACAATCAAGAGGAAACTCAAAATGTGAAGCTTGTCTCAGAGGGGTAAGTTATTCAGACTCTACATTGGGCACCCCAAATTTTAGGACATCCATTTGAGAAGTAAATCCCCACAATCTCTCATTTTGAAAACCAATGGTGCTCACATCCTGATATCCAGACTGTAGTGATCTCAAAAATGCCACTTTAATCCATTCATGCATTTGTACTATCCTGCTCCAGGGCCCAGATCAAAGTTAGACAATCATACCCAGACTTGAAGTGAAAGAGGCTTACCAGCTTATATTAAAACCTTAGCCTGAGGGGCAGACATCTAATTTAACACATATCTGAACCTGTTGGAACACTTTTTGCAGACAGGGACTAGTGTTGACATTTTTGTGCTCTTCCTTTTCTGTGCTCTAGCGTACCAGTATATTATTCCAGGAAGAAGATTTTACATGCATCTGGTGCCCTAATTTTTGTGGCTACTGTCTAGATGATGCCTCTTAATCATCTGGATTTGGAGTCCAGGTTGGGGGGATGTTTTCTTGGTCACATGAGACTGTGATAATCAGTGTCACCCGGCTAAGAACTCGTACACTTCTCTAACATTCCAATTTTTGTGACCATTGCCAGTGAGAAATTCTATATCTTCTGGCTCTGGTGGCCTGTAGGGCTTATGCTCAAGATTTCCACAAGACTGTAACCAATGAAGAAAAGTTCTTAAATAACTACCAAACCCCAAGCACAGCAAAAGTCAACAGGGCCAAAACTTCATTCTTTCCTTGAAGGCAGCCTATTAGCTAATTATCATTGTTGTGGCAAAATGGAAATCTTTAACTTAACACACGTCCAAGAACTAACTATAATCCTTTGCAGAAACCTCAGAGGGTAGGTACTATCTTTCCATTCACCATCTGCTGTGCTCCAGAGTATCATTGTCTCCTGGAGGGGAGCTTTATACCCATCTGATGCCTGGGTTTTATGGCTGACACCTAGGGGATGCTCCTCAATCACTTAGCTTCAGTGCACAAAGAAGCTTGCATTCTTGGGTCCCAACAGACTGTGGCAACTGAAGGATGATTCTTGGTAGCTTACCAGCCCCAGCTGTGTCTTGCACGGACAGCACACTGAAGTACACTTCTTAGTATTTCTGTGAATTAAGCCACTTTGCTTGTTTTGGAGCTTTGGACTGAAAAAAGCTTCAGGTTTTGCACATATTCAGTGACCCATGGAGCTGCTCTCAAGAAATGTAGGATGTGGGCACTATCTTGGTGCTCTTATCTCTGCTTTCCTCTTGTTCAACATTATTTCCCAGTATGATGCCCTAAACTCATCTGGAGTCCCAATTTTTGTGATTGCTATCTAGGGCACACCTCCAAATTACCTGGATTTGGTGGCCAGTGGGGCTTATGCTTCCAGCATATATATATTTGCATACTTTTATTTTATTTTTATTTTTATCATGTATGTTAATCACCATACAGTACAGCATTAGATTTTTATGTAGTTCCATGATTCATTGTTTGCGTAACAGCCAGTCCTCCATATAATTTGTGTCCTCCTTAATACCCATCACTAGTCTCATCCATCCCCCCAAACCCTTCCCTTTCAAAACCATCTTTTTGTTTCCCAGAGTCCATAGTCTCTCATGGGACATTTAAAGCTGCTGCTTGAGGGTCTGACTTCCAGTTAACCTAAATCTAAATGAGGTTTCCCCCTTTAGGGTGTTCAACATCATTAATTTTCAAGGAAATTCAAATCAAACCACAATGAGACATCACCTCACACCTATTAGAATGGCTATTAAAAAAGAAGTAACAAGTGTTGGTGAGAATGTGGAGAAAAGGGAACAGTTGTGCATCATTGGTGAGAATGGAAATGTAAATTTGTGTGATCACTGTGGAAAAGTTTTAAAGTTCTTCAAAAAATTGAAAATAGAACCATTATATGATCCAGGAATTCCACTTCTGAGTTTTTATCCCAAGTAAACAAAAAAAATTAGTTTGAAAAGATATATGTCAGGGCGCCTGGGTGGCTCAGTGGGTTAAAGCCTCTGCCTTCAGCTCAGGTCATGATCCCAGGATCCTGGGATCGAGCCCCTCATTGGGCTCTCTGCTTAGCAGGAGCCTGCTTCCTCCTCTCTCTCTCTCTCTCTCTGCCTGCCTCTCTCTGCCTACTTGTAATCTCTATCTGTCAAATAAATAAATCTTTAAAAAAAAAGAAAAGATATATGTTTCTTGCATTATGATTTACACTAGCTAAGATGCAGTAAAAACATAAATGTTCATTGGTAGATGAATTGATAAGGAAATTATGATTTTGTAAATATTCAGCCACAAGAAATAAAATTTTGCTATTGCAACAATATGAATAAACCTCAAGGTTTTTATGCTAAGTGAAATAAATCATCCAGAAAAAGACAAATACTATATGAACTCACCTATATGTGGAATAAAAAAAACAAAAATAAGTTCATAAATACAGAGAACAGATTGATGATTGCCAGAGGGTGGTATTGGAGTAGGCAACGTTGGTGAAAAGGGTCAAAAGGTGCAAATTTCCAGGCACCTGGGTGGCTCAGTTCATTATGTGTCTGCGTTCAGGTCATGTCATGATCCCAAGGTCCTGGGATTAAGCCCCACATCAGGCTTCCCACTTAGTGGGAAGTCTGCTTCTCCCTCTCCCTCTGCCTGCCACTCGCCCTGCTTGTGGTCACTCTCTGTCAAATAAATAAATAAAATATTCTTTTAAAAGGTATAAATTTGTGCTCACTTTGGCAGCACATATACTAAAAGGTATAAATTTCCAGTTGTAAAGTAAATAAGTAGTAGGGATGTAACATACAGCATAATGACTATAGTGAACAATAAGGTGTTACATATTTGGGAGTTACCAAGAGAATAGATTTAAAAATTCTTTTCATAAGAAAAAATATAACTGTGTATGATGATAGATGCTAGCTAGATATATTGTGGCAGTTATTTCACATTATATACAAATATCAAATAATTATGTTGCACACCTGAGACTAATATGTTAATTATAACAATAAAAAAAAGGAGCTGGTACTTTGAGAACATTTATAAAGTAGACAAACCCTTAGCTAGTCTGAGGAAAAATAAAAACAGAGAATACTCAAATAATTAAAATCAGAAATGTTAGAGGAAATATTACATGGATGCTACAGATATAAAAAGGATTATAAGGCATTATTTTGATGATTATATACCAATAAATTGGATAACCTAGAAAAAATGGATAAATTCCCAGAAACATAGAGCCTACCAAGACTGAATTATTGGAAACATAAAAAATGTGAACAGACATATAACAAATAAGGAGATCAAATTAATAATCAAAACTTCTCAACAATAAATGTCCAGGACCAGAAGGTTTCACTGGAGAGTTCTGACAAATATTTAAAGATAAATTAATGTCAATCCTTCTCAAACTGTTCCAAAAATTGTAAGAGGAAAAACACTCCCAAACTCATTTTATGAGGCCAGCATCAGGCTTATATCAAAGCCAGAGAAGGACGCTACATGGGGAAAAAAATGGCCAATATACATGATGAATATCCATGCAAATATTCTCAAAAAAATAATAGCAAACTTAATTCAACATCACACTAAAAATTTCATACACTATGACCAATTTATCCTTGTTATGTAAGGATGATTCAACACACAAAAATCAATAAGTGAGATACATCACATTAAAAGTACAAAAATATAAAAATTTATAGAAAGTATAAATTATACTTTATAAAGTATAAAATATTAAGTATAAAAATAATCTTATCATCTCAATAGAGGCAGAAAAAATATTTGACAAAATTCAAAGCACTTCTTAGATAAAAAAACTCAACAAATTCTAAATGGAAGGAGGTTAGCTGAATATAACAAAGGTCACACATGAAAAGCTAAAATCATGCTTAATGGTAATAACTGAAGGCTTTTTATTAAAAATCAAGAACAACACAAGGATATCCACTCTTAGCAAAGTACTGGAAGTCCTGGCCAGTGCAAATAGTCAAGAAAAAGAAATAAAGGACACCCAAATTGGAAAGGAAAAGGTAAATTATCTCTGTTCTTACCTGGTGTTATATGTAGAAAACACTAGTAATTCTAAAAAATAGAAATGATTAAGAAAATCAGCAAATTATAGGATAGAAAATCAACACAAAAATTAAGTGCATTTTTATACACAAATAACAAATTAATTGAAAATGAAATTAAGAAAATAATTTTAAGGTGTCTGGGTGACTCAGTTGGTTAAGTGGCTGCCTTTAGCTCAGGTCATGATCCTGGAGTCCTGGGATTGAGTCCCACATCAGGCTCCCAGCTCCATGGGGAGTCTGGTTCTCCCTCTGACGTCCCCTCTCATGCTATCTCACTCTGTCTGTCTGTCTCTCAAATAAATAAATAAAATTAAAAAATAATAATTTTATTTACAATAGTATCAAAGATGCATAAAATATTTGGGAATAAGCTTAACTAAGGAGGTAAAAGAATTTTACACTGTAAATTATAAAACAATGCTAAACTTAAAGACACAAATAAATGGGAAGACATTTCATGTTCATGGATTGGAAGACTTAATATTGTTAAAATGTCTGTGTTACCCAAAGCATTCTACAGATTTAATATAATCTCTAGCAAAATCCCAAAGACTTTTTTTTTTCAGATTAGAGAAAATGATTCTAAAGTTATTAGGAACCATGAAAGACCCTGATTAAAAACTACAATTTTAATGAAGAAGAGCAAAGATGGAGACCTCACATTTTCTGGCTTTATTTATTTATTTATTTAGAGCAAACACACACAAGTGGGGGAGGATGAGCAGTGGGAGAGTGAAAGAGAGAATTGTAAGCAGTCTCCATGCCCAGTGTGGAGCCTGACACAGGACTTGATCTCACTGACAACATGACCTGAGCCAAAATGATGCTTAACCAACTGAGCAACCCAGGCATCTTATCCTGGCTTTAAAACATATTACAAATCTAGAGTAGTCAAAACACTATGCAATTGGCATAAAAACAAATACATAAACTAATGGAACAGAATAGAGAGACCAGAAATAAAGCCACACAAATATATTTAAATTATCTCAATAAGAGTACAAAGATGGCCCAATGGGAGAAGACAGTCTCTTCAATACATGATATTGGGAAAACTAGACAGAAAAATGAAAAGAGGAGGAGGAGGAGGGGAGGAGGAGGAGGAGAAGGAGAAGAAGAAGAAGAAGAAGAAGAAGAAGAAGAAGAAGAAGAAGAAGAAGTAGTAAAGTTATTGTTGAACCCATATTTAACACCATACACAAAAATTAATTTAAAATGGATTAACTGCTTCAACAGAAGATCTGAAACTACAAAATTCCTGGAAGAAAACATAAAGAAAATAGTCATAAAATTGGTTTTTACAATGACTCCTTGTATATGTCACTAAAAGTGCAGGCAACCAAAAAAAAAAAAAAAAAAAGAAAGAGAGAAAAAAGAAAATGGGAAGTGGAAACTCTAAAATGCTTCTGTGCAGTGAAGAAAACAATCAAGAGAGTAAAAACTCTACCTATAGAATGAGAAAGTGTTTGCAAACTCTATGTCTAATAAAGGGTTAATATCCAAATATGTAATGAAGTCCTACAACTCAGTTAACAAAAAATGAATAATTTAAGAAATGGATAAAATAATTGAATAGACATTTCTACAAAGAAGATACACAAATGGCCAACAAGCACATGAAAAGGTACCCAACATCACTAAAGATAAGTGAACGTCAAATTAAAACTACAACACAGTATCACTTCACACATGTTATTATGGCCATTATAAACACACACACACACACACACACACACACACACAATCACAAGGGTTGGTGAGGATATGGAGAAGTTGCAAACATTAGACATTGTTTGTGGAGTGTTAAATGGTGCAGCCACTATAGAAAACAGCATGGTGGGTCATCAAAAAATTAAAGTAGAAATACCACATGATCCAATAACGTCTCTTACAAGAATTTACACAAAAGAATTGCAAACAAGATCTCAAAAGGATATTTTAGTGCCATGTTCATTGTTGCGCTATTCACAATAACCAAGAAATAGAAACAACCTAAACGCCCATCACTGGATGAATGAATAGAGAAAACAAGGTGTGTGTGTGTGTGTATGTATGTGTGTGTGTACACTGAATATTATTTATCATTTACTCTTTTTTTAAGATTTTATTTATTTATTTGACAGAAATCACAAGTAGGCAGAGAAGCAGGCAGAGAGAGAGGAAGGGAAGCAGGCTCCCTGCTGAGCAGAGAGCTGGATGTGGGGCTCGATCCCAGGACTCTGGGACCATGACCTGAGCCAAGGCAGAGGCTTAAACCCACTGAGCCACCCAGGCACCCTTATCATTTACTTTTTTAAAAAAGAAAAAATATTCTGTCATATTCTACAACATGAATGAACCCCTGGACTTTATGCTAAGTGAAATAAGCCAATCACAAACACTGCATTATTCCACACATATGAAGTATCTAATATAGTCAAACTTATAGAAACAGAAGGTAGAGAGGTGATTGCCAAAGGCTGAGCTGGGCGGGGGGAATGGAGTGTATTCAGTGACTATAGAGTTTCAGTCATGTAAGGTGAAAAAGTTCTAGAGATCTGCTGTAAAATGTACAGATAATTAGCAAAACTGTTTTGTATGCTTAAACATTTATTATGAGTAGATATCATGTGCTTTTAACATATATTAAGATATATTTAATATATGTATTTATATAGATATTATATGTACACTTATAATGTATACATATATGATTACATATTATAAAATGCATTACATACACTATATAGCATATATTATATGTATATTTGTAATGTATTGCATATTTTATATGTATTATTACATATATTATATATATTGAGAGAGATAAAGGAGTCAAATTCAAAGGAATACATACTGTAAGATTATTTTTATAAGAAGGCCAAGCACAGACAATACTAACTATAGTCTTATAAGGTGGTGGTTGTTGGGTGAGAGTGGCAGTGATGACCAAAGAGTGCAAGGGAGAACTTTCTGGGGTAATCTTATTTTGAGTGTTCATTACATGGGCATATAAAACTGTAACAATTCATTGAAATAAATTCTAAGTTTTTGTACATACATTATTCTTTAAATGCAAAAGAAACAAAAAAAAGTTTAACCCTTTTTCTTTCCAGAAGCTAAATATGTTATCTTTCCTTCTTAGAAAAATGAGAAACATCGCTAACAAAAAAATGTTATAACCAGTGTTTGATCAGATGAAAAAATCCTATACCCAGTTATAGAACAATTGGGTGTAAGTTTAAAAAAGCCCAAATACCTCATATTATGTACCCCATAAATAGGAATAAGAAGTGGGAAACAGGATTTTAATGTTTATCTCAAAAGTTGACAATAAAAGGTTATATAAATATTCAGTATTACTTTATGATATATTTAGAAAATATACAAGGATACATAATACATTTTCAGCTAGTCTCAATAAGTCTGCATGCACTAGGTTTTTTTTTAATATTTTATTTATTTGAGAGAGACAGTGAGAGAGAGCATGAACGACGAGAAGGTCAGAGAGAGAAGCAGACTCCCTGTGGAGCTGGGAGCCCGATGCGGGACTCGATCCTGGCACTCCGGGATCATGACCTGAGCCGAAGGCAGTGGTCCAACCAACTGAGCCATCCAGGCGTCCCTGCAGGCAGTAGGTTTTAAACAAATGGTAGAAGCTATGATAAAAACTGAGAATATAGAACTATATTAAGAGTAAGATACAGGAAAGCATAAGCACCATTCACAAGAAACAGATCAGGGTCAGAAGCCAGGAAATATTAGAATAACAAAATCAAAATCCAAAGCCAGGCTCAGGTATATGTTGAGATTGATGTTAAAATTTTTTAAATTAAAAAAAAATTGAAGTTTAAAAAAAGGGGCAAGTAGGATGTATTTTAGAATCATTTTCATGCTTACACTTGTAACCTTACTTTTGGGTATAACTGGAAGAGTAGTACAAAGATCCAGAAACCAGACACAAACTCTGAAAAATAGTGATTCAAAAATAACCAAGGTTTATAATTCAAACAGCCATTATTTTAAACTGGCAACTAAAAAATATCATATATATATGTATGATATACATATATATCATATATATATATGAACTTTATTTGGGGAAAAAGAAATTTATTAATATTTGTTTGATCATTGTTTGATCATTGGGAATTACTTTTAACAAAGAAGAGCAAAAAGAAGGTTGCAATTTTGTGGAAGACATTACTTCATTTGTTTAGTTTATAGTATATAATTGTGTTAGAAAATCTGCAAAATATCTATCTATATCTATCTATGTTGCTATAGCAATATGTCAATATATAGATATATATTTATTTACAAAGTGACCAGAGATGAAGTGACCAGAGCAATACAGCTTCATCACTATTTCATCTTGCATTATCTGTGATTCGTTAGTATTTAAGAATTTAAAATAAACAAAAATTACAATGACTCCACAGAATTTGCGACGGTTTAACTCTGACTTGGACCAAGGATAACGGTCAATGCTTACAAACATAATGGAACTTAGGAGGAAATAAAAAAAATACATTTTATACAAACACACACACACACACACACACACACACACACACACAGCCACCTGTTTTCCCCCTTACATACACATTTCAAATACTGTAGCTTTGGTTTAAAGTCTCATTCATTAATATGTGCCAAAGCAGAAATCCTTGATTAATATCATAATTTCAGCATGTTAAGCACAACTTGTAAATATAGAAATAAATTAGAAATACACTTTAAAGAAAATTTAGTGGCATGTAATTTATGCAGTCATGAAAACATAGTTTTGAATAAAGAATTGCTGAATTTCAGAGTCCATAGTCTCTTATGGTTCGCCACAACCTGAGGGTTTTGAAGGGTCAGGGGTGGGAGGTTGGGGGAACAGGTGGTGGGTAATGGGGAGGGCACGTTTAGCATGGAGCACTGGGTGTTGTGCAAAAAGAATGAATACTGTTACGCTGAAAAAATAAATAAAATGGAAAAAAAAAACAAACAAATATACACATACAAAAAAAAAAAAGAATCATGATATGTAGCAAAAAAAAAAAAAGAATTGCTGAATTTCATGTTTGCAACAGGAGAAGTTGTTAACATTTTACTCTTTTATTTAAAAGATTATTTATTTATTTGATAGAGATCACAAGTAGGCAGAGAGGCAGGCAGAGACAGAGAGTAGGAAGCAGACTCCCCACTGAACAGAGAGCCCAATGTGGGGCTTGATCCCAGGACCCTGGGATCATGACCTGAGCCGAAGGTAGAGGCTTTAACCCACTGAGCCACCCCAGTGCCCCAACATTTTACTCTTTTAATATATCATAATATTTTATGCTTTCAGGGTATGTTTCTGATGTGCATTCTTTCTTTTTATTTTAAGTGCTTTTTTCCTCTCCAAATATTTATTCATAGTAGTATAAAATACGATTGTCTTAGTCTCTCTACAATTTCTTGTAAGTACAAATCCTTTCCAAAGAGAAAAAGAAATATATTATCAAGTTTCTACTTTTGCAGACCCCAGCAGTTTTATTGAACTGCAAATGTTCATTAGTATGCACTGATATAAAGACAATCTTACTGACAATTCCCGGAGTGTTCCCTCTTTCATAAACAGATTGTTGATGGCTGATGTATAACTCATCTGAGCATTGCAATAAAAAGAAAATATCACAAAATATGCTTAGGGTTTCATTGAAATGTGTTCCAAAAGTTCCAACTGACGGAAAGAAAATTTTTGCACGTGCACACATACAGGTAAGTTTGTTACTTAGATTTGACTGATGGAGTTTGCGGAAAATTGACTCCTCTTGTGTTTTTCATTGAATAGTTGTACCTTAAAATGGAGCTCTTTATTCAATCAAATTAAAAATACTGTAACCAGGGCGCCTGGGTGGCTCAGTGGTTTAAGCCACTGCCTTCGGCTCAGGTCATGATCTCAGGGTCCTGGGATCAAGTCCCGCGTCGGGCTCTCTGCTCAGCAGGGAGCCTGCTTCCCTCTCACTCTCTCTGCCTGCCTCTCTGCCTACTTGTGATCTCTCTCTGTCAAATAAATAAATAAATAAAAAATCTTAAAAAAAAATACTGTAACCAACACCAAAGTGATAGTATGGTTTTGAGAGAGTTCAGCTATCTTACCAATACCAAAGCATGCAGATGAAATGTAAAATAAATTGTGTTAACCATACATATGTTTTACTATTTGATGCCAACTATCCAGATGTTCTAAATATGTGGATGTTTTGGATTCACATAAAATAAGTACAAAGAACCCCTGATAATTCCTGGTAATTTATTCATTATTGTATCCATTCATTCTACAAATATTTATTTTGCATCTATTATATGCAATGTGCTATGTTAAAAATTCTTTTTTTATAGATTTTATTTATTTATTTGACAATCATAAATCACAAGTGGGCAGAGGTGAACGGGAAGGGGGGAAGCAGGCTCCCCACCAAGCGGGGAGCCCGATGCAGGGCTCGATCCCAGGACCCCGGGATCATGACCTGAGCCGAAGGCAGAGGCTTTAACCCACTGAGCCTCCCAGGCGCCCTGCAATGTGCTATGTTAAGTGTTGCAAAGGAAACATACATGTACAAGGATCAGAACCTGTGCTCAAGAAGTTTACCATTAGACAGAAGAGACAGAATGTAAACACAAGATAGAATGAGTCTATACTTTAAGAAGCTGAAAATTATCATGACCATTAATAAATGAGATAGTCTACCAAATTTGATGATCAACACTAGTTTTCAATCTGAAATTTGAAAGAGTGGCTAAGTTTTATAATAAATGACTAAAAATACAATAAGAAATATGCTAGAGGATCTACAAATTATATTTTGAACAGGCCAATTTAAGTTAAAAAAATAAGGACTGTGTTAAGACCCACTTAAATTATATACCTTTCTACAAAATACCAATTAATAGAATTTCAGAAGCTAATAAAACTAATTCAAACAGAGGAAGAAAAGAAAATATTTAAGCAAAGAAATCTATGCAAGAAAGTTCTATGTACATTCATGAAGGGTTGTAATCTGTAGGAATAATAGTAGATGAAATTGGGAAAGTATGTTTGATTTACAAAAGACTTTGAATATTTAATTTGTATGTTATTTTTAAGTGACAAGACACCATTACATGTATTATAATATCCCACAGAGAGTTTTAGAAAAAAAAATCCTAGCATAATTTTCCCTCCACCTTTAGTTTTCCTATCTGGCAAATGAGAAGGGGTAGGATATATCATCTCTAAGATTCCTTCAGGGTCCAAAAGATAAGAAAATGTTTTCTTTGATTAGCAAGAAAATTCCACACAAGGATATAAACATGAGAGAGATACAATTATCATAATACTCTAGGAAGTTGTATCTGTCATTGATGTGAAAGATGCATTGAATATGGATACTGTGAATATAGAGAGAGCAGTTAGAGGACTTTTGTGAGTGTCTTTGTGGAACTGATCTGTAAAGAACATTGGAAATGATAAGGGTTAGGTATGGAAGAGCCTTGTTTGTTGGTCAGAAAAGGTTACATGGAATCAGTGTATTTTTTAATTTTATTTTCAATCAGTCATAGATCACTAAAAATTTTTATTTTCCAAATATGCAGAGCATGACTCATAATTCCTGTACACCTGTATGGGAATGTCTAAGGAGTCTTTGTGTGTGTGTGTGTCCCTGGAAATTCTGTGAAGAAATAAACCTTAAGAATTAAGTATTTTTGTTTTTCATATTTTTTGTCATTCAATAAAGATTTTATTTTCTCTCTTATTCCCATGTAAAATACATATTAGACTATGTTTGTGTGATAGAACACCTCAATATTTATCTAAACTAATTTTAAGCCCAGATGAACATAACACAGTCATAAAACTTCAATGGTCAATAATATGCTATGTTGACTTTAAAGATACCATGTTGACTTTAAAGATACCTTTTATAATCTCCCATTTCCAGTGGAAGCCCCTTCTGGTATTTCAGAAGCCAAATACAAAAGAAGGAAGGAAGGAAGCAAGGAAGGAAGGAAGGAGAGAGAAAGAATGAAAAAGAAACAAAGAAAGAAAGAAAGAAAGAGAAAAGTGCTCCATATTTACAAGAAAGAAATACAATATACACAGATTTTGGAAATTGACATATCAGAGTTTGAAACTTCAGCCACTGAATAATTCTGTGCTGAAATTTCCTTTACTTGTCTGTAGAAATAGAGTAATGATATTATAAAAATATGCTGTGTGTGTCAAATGAGACCATGAATAAAAGGTCCTTTTCAAGGACTAACACATAATACATATATCAGTTATTAATAAGAGTACTCATAAATAGGGGCACCTGTGGCTCAGTGGGTTAAAGCCTCTGCTTTTGGCTCAGGTCATGATCCCAGGGTCCTGGGATTGAGTCCTGCATCCAGCTCTCTGCTCAGCAGGGAGCTTGTTTCCCCCTCTCTCTCTGCCTGACTCTCTGCCTACTTGTGATCTCTCTCTCTGTCAAATAAATAAATAAAATCTTAAAATAAAAGAGTACTCTTAAATAAATTATAGTTTTTAGGTTGTCTTTTCAAGTGGATATGAGTCAGGTAAAGAAGAAAGCTTGATAAAGGAGGTATTTAAGAGGGGCACCTGGGTGGCCCTCTTGGTTGGGTAAAGGTTTGTTTTCTGCTCAGGTCATGATACCATGACCCTGGGATCAAGCCCCCTGTCCACCTCTCTGCTCAGCAGGAGCCTACTTCTCCCCCGCTCCTCTGCCTGCCCCTCAGTTAGCAAGTTCTTATGTATACTTGAGTAAACCAAATATAACAGAGATGAATAATTGAGAAAAAATTCTGGCACTGAGTGAAGGAATCTCAAAGATAAATAATAAAATATAGAGAAGAAATAGTTGTTACAAATTACTAGGATTTGCAGTGAGTACTTACTTGAGTTCTTGGTTATTTGAACTTAACTTTTGTTCTTAAAAAAGGTAGACATAACAGGAGATATATATTAATAAATTAATAAATCAGAAATATCATATATATATATTTTATTTGCACTTCCTTCTCATAATCATGGATTTATCTGTACTTCCTTCTCATAATCATGGATTTATCTGTACTTCCTTCTCATAATCATGGATTTTTTTTTTTCCTACTCAGCCTGAAACCTGGTATCTTCAACCTCTGGGCTGTAAAGTATTGAAGTGCCTCCCTGCTGTCAGCAGATACATTGCCATGGAAAACTGAATATTATTGTGATCAATAACATGTTACTCTCCAGACTGTTTTTGTTTCATGATTAATTGCAGTTACAAATTTTCATTGCATTTTAATGGTTGATTTACTGATGTTTATAAAATGAAAGGTCAATTCAATAGTTGAAAATAGTTGTAATAACATTGATAGTAAATGATTACTTATTTGTAAAAAGAGAAAATATTTCTGATAAGGTTATAAAGTTGAGCAGGTGAATATGTCTAATTGCCCTATTTTCTTCCGAAGGCTGTAAACTTTGTCTCATTTTGTAAATGCCAGAGTTGCAGTCTCATACATAGAGGTATTCCTAGAACACAGTATCAAAGATAAGAATTTAAAGTAAGATGGAAAGGGAACTTTGAATGAATCCTCTATAAATTATTTCCTGAAAAAGATTTGAAGGTCTGAATTTACTGTTGACAAAGGATAAAAAGAAAGTATTGAAAAAAGAGAAAATATTTTTTAAAAAATGTTTGAGTACCTAGATTTATCTGGTTCTAGCTGTCTACGTTTTGACAATATTCACATTTCATTTTGTTCATAAAGCAGAAAGGAAGGGAAGGTAGAAATTACTGTCAGATATCTGGAAAATCTCTCCTTGTGTTTAGCATTTGTTGTTCCAGTTTTGATGCTCATGTAATTTTTGTTTTAGGACAAGAAAGAACAAGAAGCTCTTTATAGTGTTAGCACATGGCTCTGGTATTTCCCAGAAGGCACTGAAGTTACTAATTTTGGTTGCATTTAAAAGTTAATTTACTGGGGCACCTGAGCGGCTCAGTGGGTTAAAGCCTCTGCCTCTGGCTTGGGTCATGATCCCAGGGTCCTGGGATGGAACCCCGCATCGGGCTCTCTGCTAGGTGGGGAGCCTACTTCCTCCTTTCTCTCTGCCTGCCTCTCTGCCTACTTGTGATCTCTGTCATAAAATAAAATCTTTTTTAAAAAAGTTAATTTACCAGTGTTTATAAACACTTCACAAATACTTAATAACTATAATTATGCATTTTCTTTCCAGTTTCAGTGTCAGATTAAAAAAAATACCCTAGGTCATATAGGTCTTTTTTCCTTATTTTGTTCTAAAAGTCTATAGTTTTATATTTGCCTTCATATCAAAAATCATGTGGGTGTATTTATAGACTATTGTGTTTTATTGATCTATATATTCATTCATTTACCCAGACAACATAAATTTGAGTCTTAAAATTGGCCAGTGTGGCTCTTTCAACTTCATTCTTTTTCAATTATTTTAAATATCCCAGCTCTTTTATTTTTTATACACATTTTAGCATCATCTTGTTTTGATCTCTAAATATTGTCTCTGAATTTTTGATCAGAAATGCATTCTGTATATAGATCAATTTGGGAAGACTTGATATTTTTACCATGCTGAGGCTTCAAATCTATGAGCATTGCATTTCATTTATGTAGGATTTTTATTTCTTTCACCATTTGTAATTTTCAGCATAGAAACCTTGAAGAAGTTCTGCTAAATTTGCATCTAATTATTCCCTTTTTTGAAAGACTTATCTATGGAACTACAATCCCCTATATATACTCTTTTTCAAATTTCAGTTTCTAATTGTACATTACTAGTATATAAATATACGATTGATTCCATGTGTTGACCACATATCCAGGAAGTTTGTTAAATTCACTTACTAGTTCTAGGTTTTTTTTAATAGATTCATAGGAGTTTTCTATCCACACAATCGTGTCATCTGCCAATAGGGGCAGTTGTATTCCTCCTTTCTAATCTATATGTCTTTTGTTCTTTTATTTTTTTTAAAGTTATATCTTTTATTTTTTTCTCTTGCCTTATGATACTGGCTAAGATTTCCATTATGATAAAAGTGGAAAAAGCAGTTATCCCTCCCTTGTTTTCAATCTTAAGAGGAAAACATCTAATTTTTCGAATTTGAGTACTATGCTTAGCTGTAGACTTTTGTCTAAATGCATCTTCTCAAGTTGTACACCCTTATATTCTTAGTTTGTTGAATGTTACATTTATTATCATTAATTTATGGTCAAGTGCTCTTTCTGCATCAGTAGATATAATCATGTTGTTTTCTTTTCTGTATCCTGTTAATAAGATGAATTATATTGATTGATTCTTGAATATTTGACCATATTTGCATTCTCAAAATAAAATGTTAGCAAACAAGTTAATGTGTTTATGGACATGAGGGCCATTATTCTGTAGTTTCCTCTCTGGCCTTGGCATTAGTGAAATACTGGCCTCATGAAATGAATTGGGAAAATTTTCCTCCTATTCTATTATTTGGAAGAAATTACATAAAATTGTTATTTATTCAAGGATTTTAGAGTTTGTCAATGAAACTGTCTAGACCTAGTTATTTCTTTAAGAAAGTTCTCAGGGGGCGCCTGGGTGGCTCAGTGGGTTAAGCCTCTGCTTTCGGCTCGGGTCATGATCTTAGGGTCCTGGGATCGAGCCCCGCATCGGGCTCTCTGCTCAGCGGGGAGCCTGCTTCCCCCTCTCTCTCTGCCTGCCTCTCTGCCTACTCTGTCAAATAAATAAATAAAATATTAAAAAAAAAAGAAAGTTCTCAACTCCCAGTTCAAAACACACAATAGTCATATTATGATTTATGTGATCTACTTAACCTTGAATGAATTTAGATAGTTACAGTTTTTGAGGAAATGGTTCATTTTATATAAGTTGTTGAATTTATAAACACTATACTGATTTTATATAAATATATATATATTATAAGTTGAATTTATAAACACTATAGTTCATAGTGTTTGTCGTTTCCCTTATTAACCTTTTAACATCTTTGGAGTATGCAGAGATACCCACTCTTTAATTCCTAATATTTCCATTTTATATCTTTGTTCTTTGTGTTTTTTCAGTCTTTATATGTTTTATCAATTTTATTGATCATCTCAAAGAACTGGCTTGCTTTTATTAATTTTCTGTTATTTTCCAAGTTTCAATTTTATTGTTTTTTTTTTGTCTTATATTTATCACGTTCTTCTTTTTGCCCACTTTGGATTTATTTTCCCCTTATTTTCCTAACTTCTTAAATAAGAAGCTGGATTTTTAGTTTAGAAATTTCTTCTTTTTCTAATACAAGCATTTAGTACTATAAATTTATTTCTAAGCATTGCTTTAGTTGTGACCCACAAATATTGACATATTATGCTTACATTCCATTTGGTTTGAGATATTTTCTGATTTCCTTTAAGAGTTCCTTGTTGATGAATGGATTAATAAGAAGTAATAACAATTTGTTCTGAATTTCCAAGTATTTTGAGACATTCCCCATTATCTTTGTGTTATGATGTCATGCTTAATTTCGTTTTTGTCAGATAACATACTTCATATTACTTTATTTTTAAAACAATTTGTTAAGGTTTAGTTTAAAAACTAGAATATAATCTATCTTGATTAATGTTCCATGTGCACCTTAAAATGTGTATTCTGGGTTGTGTGTGTGTGTGTGTGTGTGTGTGTGTGTGTGTGTGTAGAGAGAGGTAAACTCCTCTACAGAAAACAATTAGATTCTGTTGACTGCATGTGTTATATAGCTCTTCAATTTTCTATTAGTTCTTTCACAGAGAAAGGAATGTTGAAATTTTCATCCATAATTATGGATTTATTTATTTCTCCTTTTAGTTCTGACAGTTTATGCTTCATGTATTTTGAAGCTCTGTTGTTTCCCCAGAAACATTCAAATAAGATAAAGATTTCACCACTGAAGAGGACTCTTTTTTTATTCTTATGGCATATATGTAAATTACATTCATAGTCTGAAACTATAGGCACTAAAATGTATGAAAAACTAATTTTTAAATTGTTCTCCCCATTTTTTTATTGTTAAAGATTGCAAAACAATGCACTGTGTTCTGGGATGCCTGGGCAGCTCAGTTGGTTGTGTCTGCCTTTGGCTCAGGTCATGATCCCAGAACCTCAGGATGGAATCCTGTATTGGGCTCCTTGCTCAGCAGGGAACCTGCTTCTCCCTCTGCCTCTGCCTGCATCTCCCCTTGCTTGTGTGCACGCTTTATCTCTGACAAACAAATAACTACAATCTTAAAAAAAAATGAATCATGTTCTCTATGTAAAACTGTTGTCACCTCCCTAATCCTGTCTTTTTTTCTGTTTTTACTTTTTGCAGAAATATGTACATTATAAATATATTTGACAAATGTTTTATTGTTTAAATATTCTCAGCAGTTTAATATTTTATATAAATTCATATACATATATATGTATGTATTTCCCTCTTTTTTAACTTCCTTCTGCTTTTGATAGATCTTCCAATTGTTCTAACAAATTTATTTTTTTTAATTTTTTTTTCCATTTTATTTATTTTTTCAGCGTAAACCACATGTGAGGGACACCTGGGTGGCTCAGTCGATAAGCAGCTGCCTTTGGCTTGGGTCGTGATCCCAGACTCCTGGGATCGAGTGCTGCATCAGGCTCCTTGGTTGGCAGGGAGCCTGCTTGTCCCTTTGCCTGCTCTGCCTGCCGCTCCCCTTGCTTTTGCTCTCTCTTTCTCTCTGATAATTAAATAAATAAAATTTTTAAAAATGTATGTGAATTGTTATGCAGCTTTTTGCATTTCTACATAATTATATTGGTGTATTTTACCTTTTTCATCTTAAAGATCAATTAAGTTGTGTTTTTACTGAAATCTTTGTTTCTTAAATATTTAAAATTTATTTGCATAAGGTTACAGAAATCCTTACACAATACATTTGAAAGCTCAAAAGACAACCCAATATCTTCTCAAAATCATCTTCTTTAGAATCACAGGATGTACTTTATTTTATGTTCACACAACTCTTCATATTACATGATAAAAATTTCAGCATTTTAATCACAACTGCTAAATTCTTTCCCCCTAAAAATTGGAAGTTTTCATCTTATATAATTTAAAAGAAGAAAACTTCGCTGTTTGTAGAGTGTTCTTTTATATCACTGATATCACAGCCAATATCTGAGTGATTAAGACATCCACAATTTAACTTCTAACCTATTTCAGGCTTTTCTTATCAGCAAAATTTTTTCTTATCTGCTTTCCTTCACTGCCTTGTAGCTCTGTATTAATGTTGATAATACTGTTGCCATTATTTTCTAGACCCTTATGTGTCAGCTAAAATATTTGTATTATTATTACTCTGCAGATTCAGTATTCTCTTTTACCACTTTCTTCAACACACTTTCTGCAAGTACTTTTTGAAAAAAGTAATCCAATCTGAGTATTTCCATATACTTTGTTAATCACATGGCTCTTATTTTCCCCCATCCTTCCCTCCTTCTTTTTTCTCTCCTACATCCTTCCATCCCTTTCTTTCTATCTTTCTTCTTTCTCTGTTTCTTTTTTCTTCTTTTTATGGTTAGGCAGAAAAAAAAAACATTCCAGGAGGTTTTTCTTTTTTTTAAAGATTTTATTTATTTATTTGACAGAGATCGCAAGTAAGCAGAGAGGCAGGCAGAGAGAGAGAGGAGGAAACAGGCTCCCTGACGAGCAGAGAACCCAATCCGGGGCTCGATCCTAGGACCCTGGGATCATGACCTGAGCTGAAGGCAGAGGCTTTAAACCATTGAGCCACCCAGGTGCCCCGCAACAGTCAATATTAGTAATAATTTGCTGCTCCCATATTGGGGGGCATAGATATTTATAATTGTTAGATCATCTTGGTGGATAGTCCCTTTAAGAATTATGTAATGTCCTTCTGTATCTCTGACTACAGTCTTTAGCTTAAAATCTAATTTATCTGATATGAGAATTGCTATCCCAGCCTTCTTTTGAGGCCCATTGGCATGAAAGATGCTTCTCCATCCCTTCACTTTTAGTCTGAATGTATCCTTAGGTTAAAAATGTGTCTCTTGTAGACAACATATGGATGGGTCCTGTCATTTTATCCAATCTGCAACCCTGTGTCGTTTTATGGGTGCATTTAGGCCGTTCACATTGAGAGTGATTATTGATAGATATGTTTTGATTGACATCATGTTACCTTTGAAGTCTTTCTGTCTGTAGATTGCCTCTATATTTCTGTTCAATGATATTCTTAGGATTTTTTCTCTTCTATAGGACCCCCCTTAGTATTTCCTGCAGTGTCGGCTTAGTGGTTGCATAGTCTTTTAAGCATTGCCAGTCTTGGAAACTCTTTATCTCTCCATCCATTTTGAATGTCAGTCTTGGTGGATAGAGTATTCTTGGTTGCATGTTCTTTTCATTTAGTACTCTGAATATATTTTGCCAGCCCTTCCTGGCTTGCCAGGTCTCTGTGGACAAGTCTGACGTTATTCTAATGGGCTTTCCTCTGTATGTAAGGAGCTTCTTTGTCCTAGCTGCTTTTAAGAGGGTCTGTCTTGAATGATAATTTTTCATTTTAACTATAACGTGTCATGAGGACTTTCAAGAATCTAAAATCTTGGGGGGGACCTCTCTGCCTCTAGTACATGAACGTTGTTTATATTCATGAGATTGGGAAAATTTTCATAGACAACTTGTTCCACTATATCTTCTAGACTTCTTTCTTTTTCCTCCCCTTCAGGGATTCCAATAATTCTGACGTTGGAACGTTTCATGGCATCATTTATTTCCCTGATTCTGTTTTCGTGGCTTCTGAGCTGTTTGTTCCAGGCTTCCTCCTGATACTTTCTCTCTGTTTGTCCTTCAGATCACTAGCTCTATCTTCTGCCTCAGTTACTCTAGCTTTTAGAGAATTTAGATTCGATTGGAACTCATTGAGAGCATTTTGAACATCATCCCTGGTGGCTTTCAGTTCTGCCCTAACATTGTGAACATCATCCCTGGTGGCTTTCAGTTCTGCCCTAATCAATTCTGTTTGGTCATCCATGGCTTTCTCCAACCTAGCTATTGCTTTGATAATTGTTAGCCTGAGTTCCTTTTCTGACATATTGTCTATGTCTATAGCCATTAGCTCTGTTGCAGAAGGTCCATCCTCTGTATTTTTCTTCTGTTGGGCATTCCTCCTCCTAGTCATTTTGGTAAGAGATGACTGAACAGATGCAGCTGGATGTATCAATTGTGGTGCACTCAAGGTGCACCCTGGTACACTTCTGTGCAATCAGGATTCCCCACCCAAATGAGAGAAAAAAGAAAAGAAAAAGAAATAGAGAAGAAGAAAAAGAAAAGAAAAGAGAGAGAGAGAGAGAGAGAGAGAGAGAGACAAAGAGAGACAGGAAAAAAAGGGAAAATAAAAGAGAAGGCTCAGCCCAAATGGGCCCAAAGTAAGATTTATGAAGTATACAAACAAAAACAGAGAAATAAAAAGACTGATAAGAGTTTATGACAAGAGAAAAAAAATATATATATATATAAAAGCAAAAAAAAAGGAAGAACCTCATCAGAAAGAACCCCAAGTATAAGTTTTATATACTATCAGGCAACTACAAATACACAGAAACACTCGCTGAAGGAAAAGATGGGAGAGCCGTTATAAATTTCAGTGTGGGCGAGGATGTTTATTTTGATTCTTCCTGGATGTATCTTGATGTGTTTGTTAAGGGACTCAACTTTCCTAAGATAAAGGGGGATTAAAAATCGGTTTGCCTATAGGGGTAGCATTGATTGGGGAAAGGGGATTACCTTGAAGTTTAATTCTGTATGTATATTAGAAAATAAAAATTAAAAAAGAATAAACTAGACTAAACTAAATTAAAAATAAAAAAAATTAAAAAATAGAAAAGCAAAATAAAAACACTGGTGTTTGTGTCAAAAGTTCAGGTTAGAAGGCTATTAAGGGATTTGATGTACTGGACATGTCACTGTGATGGTAAATAGGCTAAAAAATTTTCTATATGTTTAAAAAAAAAAAGAACCAGAATGGTGGTAAAGAGTTAAAAATAAAAGTTTTATTTATGAAGTAGTGGTGGTTGTTCTCTTGTAGTCTTCTTTTTTTTTCTTTTTTTTTTTCCTTCCTTCTGGGTTGTTTTCCTGGGGGAGGGGCCTGCCACGTGGGTTTTCAGACAATGATATTCCCTGAGTTAGGGCCTCCCGCCCCCGCAAGGGGAAGGGGGTGGCACTGAGGAAACCTTTTTTTTTTTTTTTTTTTCAGGCTTTTGTTCTCTGGAGGTTTTTATGTTCTTTCACCTGTTTTCTCTCACCTTGACAGCTTTTGATGGTTTTTAGAGGTTTAGAGGAGAGCAAACTGCACCCAGACCTCTTTCTCAGAGAGAAGCCTCAGAATGCTTTGCAGAGCTGCTGGCAGAGTAGGTTCTGAGTCACAGCCCCTGGGGATGGAGGATCTCCTCCTTGTACCCAATACCAAGGCAGCGGTGGCTGTCTGGGCAGCTCCAGACCACCAGAGAGGTTCCAAGCAATGATCACACACTGAGATTTTCCCACTGGCCCAGGCTGGGAATGCCTGGTTTTTCAAAATGCCAGAGTTCCTGGCTAGCACCTGTGAGCACCTCTCCCAGCGGAGGGTGTGGGACACGCATGTTTCAGGAATGTCATCTGACCATGCTCCCAGCCCCTCCTGGGAGCAGGACCCCAGGCATTCTCAGACACACTGGTGGCTCAGGCTCGCTGGGGGCTCAGGGACCAAGACCTGGTTTCTCCACAGCACTCTCTCTGGCTCAGTGCCAGGGGAGGCTGTCCTGGGTCCGGGGACTTAAGCCCCTGTCCCTAACCACCCCAATTCCCACAATTTCCCCCCCGCTATGCTTTGCTCCTTTTTTTTTTTTTTTTGAGTGCTTTCAACCAGATTCCAAGCTAATGCTGGTCCCCAGACGCAGGGCACTCTGGTACTGGGGTATTACTTTCTAATCGGTTGCCTCTGGTGGCTCCCTCCCCCTTTTGTTTATCTTCTGATATCAGTCTGATGTTCCCACTCTGCTTTACCTGCCACTGGCATGTTCTGCTCCTGTAGAGATCCAGACGTGTGTAATTCTGATTTCAGGCTGGTTTCATGGATGATCGGTGTTCTTTGGTAGGTAATCAGCTCACTTTAGGGTACAGGTTGAAATGGCACCTCCTCCTACTTCCCTGCCATCTTGACTCCCCGCTTCATTCTTTTCTTAATAATAATAGCTAACTTAAAAAAAAAAAAACAACTTGTTTATGCTAGACAATGTGTTATGTTCTTTTCATGGATTACCACAATAACCCTGTGAAAACATATTCTTACTAACCACATTTTCGGGAAAGTAATTTTTCCAAGGTCACACAGCTAGTAGTTGGTATAGTAAGATACCTCCAGATCTCCCAATCTGGAGACCAACAAAATTTATAATTGGACCCCAAAGGACAGTATATATTTGAATATTTTAAAAGCCACTGCCTGAGTATCTGTTTTTCAATCACCTTAAATTAGGTGCTAAATGAAATTCCTTCCCTGGAATGCTGATAAGTCTCGGCACACGTGAAATACAAAGCAAAAATTTATAGCAAATAAAAGATTATGAGAAAGACATATAAACATATCACTAAAGATATCTATCATACTGAAAAAAATAGAGGAAAAAAGAAATTGAAAATAATTACAAAAACAGACCAAAAAAAAAACCCAAACAAACAAACAAAAAAGAAAATATTATGAATTATATATCTATCAATAACTACATCAAATGTAAATGAGATTTCTGTACATTGATTTTGGATTCTGTAATGCTTAATTCATTTATCATTTCTAGCAATTTTTATGGTGAAGTCTTTTGGGTTTTCTATATAGAGCATCATGTCATCTATAACAGTGAAAGTTTTGCTTCTTCCTTGCCAATTTGGATCCCTTTTATTTACTCTTGTTGTCTGATTGCTGTGGCTAGGACCTACAGTACAATGTTGAATAAAAGGAGTGAGATTATCCATTCTTGTCTTGTCCTTGACCTTAGGGGAAAAGCTCTGTTTTTCCCCATGAAGGATGATGTTAGCTGGGGGTTGTTCATAGATGGCCTTTAATATGTTGAGGTATGTTCCTTCTTTTTTTTTAAAATATTTTATTTATTTGACAGAGAGAAATCACAACTAGGCAGAGAGGCAGGCAGAGAGAAAGGAGGAAGCAGGCTCCCTGTGGAGCAGAGAGCTGGATGTGGGGCTCGATCCCAGGACCCTGGGATCATGACCTGAGTGGAAGGCAGAGGCTTTAATCCACTGAGCCATCCAGGCGCCCCCAGGTATGTTCCTTCTAAATCTACATTGTTGAGGGTTTGTTTTTGTTTGTTTGTTTGTTTTATATTACGAATACATGTTGTCCTTTGTCAAATCCTTTTCTGTGTTATTGAAATAACCTTATGTTTCTTTTCTGTTCCCTTATTAATGTGATGTATCACATTGATTTGTGAATCTTGAAACACACTTGCAATGGAGGAATAAATCACACTTGATTGTGGTGAATGGATTTTTTAATGTATTATTGGATTTGGTTTGCAAGTATTTCATTGAGAATTTTTGCATTTATGTTCATCAGGGATACTGCCCTGTATTTCTCTTTTTTAGTGGACTCTTTATCTGGTTTTGGTATCAGAGTAGTGTTGGTCGCATAGAAGAGATTTGGAAGTTTTCTTTCCTTTTTTATTCTTTTTAAGATATTTTAAGAATAAGTATAACTCTTCAATTTATTTTTATTTTATTTTAGATTAGTTTAGTTTTAAGTTCCAGTTCCAAGTATAGGATATAGTGATTCAATGCCTCCATACAACACCTGGTGCTCATCATAACAAGTGTCCTCCTTGTTCCCAATCACCTATTTAGCCTCCCCTACCCCTAACCCCTTCCCTGTGGTAACCATTGGTTTGCTCTCTATTACTAACTTTTCTTTAAATGTTTGGTAGAAATTGCCAATGAAGCCATCTAGTCCTGGGCTTTTGTTTACTGGGAGTGTTTTATGACTGAGTCAATGTGTTTGCTGGTTATCAGTCTATTCAAATTCTCTATTACTTCCTGTTTCAGTTTTAGTAGTTTATATGTTTCCAGGAATTTATCCATTTCTTCTAGGTTGTCCAATTTGTTGGCATATAGTTTTTCATAATATTTTCTTATGATTGTATTACTGTGGTGTTGGTTGTTATTTCTCTGATTTAATTTGCGATTTTATTTATTTGAGCCCTTTCTCCTTTTTATTTTATTTATTTATTTATTTATTTTTTTTTTGTTAAGTCTCGCTAAAGGTTTATCAATCTTACTGATTTTTTCGAAGAATCATCTCCTGGTTTCATTGATCTGTACTATTGTTTTTTGTTTTTTTTTTTTTTAATTTTCTGTGTCATTTATTTCTGCTCCAATCTTTATTATTTCCTTCCTTCTGCTGGTTTTGGATTTTACTTTTCTTTTTCTAGCTTCTTTGGGTGCAAGTTTAGGTTCTTCATTTGAAATTTTCTTGTTTCTTCAGGTAGACCTGTGTTGGTATAAATTTTTCTCTTAGAACTGATTTTGATGCATCACATAGGTTTTGGACCATTATGTTTTCATTTTCATTAATTTCAGTGTATTTTGTAATTTTTTCTTGTTGACCCATTCAATATTTAGTAGCATATTATTTAATCTCCACGTATTTATAGTCTTTCCACATTTTTTCTTGTAGTTGACTTCTAGCTGCATAGTTTTGTGGTGAGAAAAGTTGCATGAATTTGTTGAGGTTTGTTCTTTGGGCTAATACATGACATATTCTGGAGAATGTTTCATGTGCACTTGAAAAGAGTGTACATTCTGTTGTTTTAAGATGGAATGTTCTGCTGAGATCTGCTAAGTCTATTTGTTCCAGTGTGTCATTCAACAGTGATGATATGATTTGTCCACTGATGTAAGTGAGGTACTAAATTCCCCTGTTATTATTGTATTGTTTATTAGTTCTTTTATGTTTATTATTAACTGTTTTATTTGGGTGCTCCTATATTGGGTGCATTAACAATTGCTGCATCTTCTTTTTGGATTGTACCCCTTTTTATTATATAGTGTCTTTCCTTGTCTCTTTTTACAGTTTTGTTTTAAGGTCTATTTTGTCCAGTATTAATTAGTATTGCTCCACTGGCTTTCCTTTGACATCTATTTGCATGATAGATGTTTCTCTATCTTCCCACTTTCAATCTAAATGTTTCTTTAGGTTTAAAATAGGTCCCATATAGGAACTGTATAGATGGAGCTTGTTTTTTCATCCATTCTGTCACCAAATGTCTTCTGATTGGAATATTTACTATATTTACATTCCAAGTCATTATTGATGGATATATATTTATTGCCATTTTATTACTTACCTTGTGCTTTTCTGAAGTTTTATCTTATCTTTTCCTGTCTTTCACATTTTTCTGATTTGCTTTAGTGATATATTTGGATTTCTTTCTATTTATTCTTTGCATATTTCTTAGTTATTTTTGATATATGGTTACCATTAGGTTTATATATAACTGCCTCTGCATACAGAAGTCTATATTAAGTTGATGGCTGCTTAAGTTTGAACCTATTGTTTTCTCCTGTCCTACCCACATTTTGGGTATATATTGTTATATTTTACATCCTTTTTTTTTTTTTTAGTTCCTTTACTGACTCTTTATGGAAATACTATTTTTACTGCTTTGTGTTTCCTACCTCTATGTTGTCATTTTTGGTCTCTGCTTTCCTCTTAGAGTCTCTTAAATATTTCTTTCACTGCTGGTTTATTGTTTACAAACTCCTTTACTTTTGGTTGTCTGGGAAACTCTTTATCTCTCTTTCTTTTCTGAATGGTAACCTTGCTGAATAAAGTATTCCTGACTGCAGATTTTTTTCATTCAGTACTTTGAATATATCATGACCATCTCTTCTTGCTTGTGAACTTTCTGATGGAAAATCTCCTCCTAGCCTTATGGGTTTCCCTTGGTTTGTTTGTTTGTTTGTTTGTTTTAGTGTTTTTGTTTGTTTGTTTGTTTGTTTAAGATTTTATATATTTATGACAGAGGGAGATACTGAGAGAAGGAACACAAGCCCAGGGAGCTGGAGAGGGAGAAGCAGGCTCCCCAGAGCCGGGAGTCTGATATGGGGCTCAATCCCAAGACACTGGGATAATGACCTGAGCTGAAAGTACTGGGATCATGACCTGAGCCGAAGGCAGACACTTAATGACTGATTTTGTTTTGTTTTGTTTTGTTTGTTTTCATTTTGTCTGCTGCTCCTCAGGTGTTTTTCTTTATCACTATATTTTGCAAATTTAATTACAATATGTCTTGGTGTCAGTCTGCTTTAATTTATAATGTTTGGTATTCTGTATTCCTCCTGGATCTAGATAAGTGTTTCCTTCCCCCAGATTAGGGAAGTTTTCAACTATTGTTTTTCAAATAAATTTTCTGCACCTCTTCTCTCTCTTTTTCTTCTAGAACTCCTATAATACAAATGTTATTACATTTGATGGAGTCACTGAATTTCCTTAATCTATACTCCTTTAGCAAAATTCTTTTCTCTCTCTTGTTGAATTTGATTACTTTCCATCACTCTGACTTCCAGGTCATTAATTCTTTCCTCTGCCTCTTCTATGTGGTTGTTCATTTCATCAAATGTGTTTCTCATCTTATTAGTTGTGATTTTTATCTCTGCTATGTTATTCCTTATCTCTGTGTTAAGGATCTCACTTATATTTTCTACTCTTTTCGCAAATCCAGTGAGTATTCTTTTGTTCCTTCTTGTCAATTCTCTATCAGAAATGTTACTTACATCTGTTTTGCTTATATCTCTGGCTGTGGCCTTGTCCTATTCTTTCATTTAGGATAAATTTATCTGTCTCATTTTATCTGTCTCTTTGGTGTCTGTTTCTCTGTGTTAAGAAAGTCATTTGTGTCTTTTGCTCTTGAATGTAGTAACTTTATGAAAAACAGTTACTGTAATGCCCTGCAGGGTACTGTCTTCTGTTCACCAGAACCTAGTACTTTAGGAGAGTAACCTAAGTGTGTTGGTTATACCTTGATGCTGAGTTTGAGTCACTTTTCCTTTCATCTAGACTGACTCTCTGCTTGTTGTGAGCTGTTTATTGTGTTAGTGGGATGCAGTCAGGCCAGCAATGAAGGAGCATGCCCAACAGAGAAATTGGGAGTAGGTCAGCAGTATTAGCAAAAGCTTTGCTAGGTCATTAACCCTATATATGACCCACTAATGTGCTGTGATGGCTCAGGGTTGCAGGTCAGGGCAAAAGGTTGAGCATGGTACACAACCATGTATGACTGGATACAGAACAGTGTGGTACCTATGGGCCCAGGCTGGGGAAGCATGTAAAGGTAAATGATGGAGGCTGTTGAATGAAAATCCCTGCAGCCTAAGTACAACAGAAGTGCACACCTTCTTGCAAACTTTTCCTTCACTTTTCCCCATGATATGTGCTGAATAGATTAGGAACCCTGAGAAAGCCCCCACTTATGGTACAGAAATTGGGAAGTTGCATAGCAGCCACTGAGGAAGAGGTGCAGAACTCCATTTTGATTTTTTTCCCTGGGGTGCTTGGGTGGGTCAGTCATTAAGTGTCTGCCTTTGGCTTAGGTCATGATCACAGGGTCCTGGGCTCCATGCTCAACAGGAAACCTGCTTCTTCCTCTCCCACCACCCCTGCTTGTATTCCCTCTCTTGCTGTCTCTCTCTGTCAAATAAATAAATAAAATCTTAAAAATAAAAAAGGACCTTTTTCCCTAGAAGCTCTAAGGATCAAAACCTTTAGGTTCATGGAGTAGAGATGGGGAGGGGGCTCGGTGAAAACTCACTGCAGCTAGGGGAAAGGAAATAGAAAAAAAATCATCTGTTTTGGAAGTGGTGTGCAATAGATAAGATAGTGCAAAGTGCATGCTGAGTTTAGAACTATAGCCTTAGGAGGAGCAGGAACTTAACCCCCATGACTCAGGTACATGTTGCAAGCCTGAGACTAAAGTTTAATCAGGACATAGAGAAGATTCCTCAGCCCCAACTGTGAGACTAAGGGTGGAGTTGCATTCAATTTATAACAGAAAAACCCTTTATGAGGGCAACACAAAAGAAAGACCAAAAGCTGAGGGTGTAGCATATATAGGCAATATCTCTTGAGCAAACCAGCCCCAACCTTAACCACAAGTTATCTCTGGAAGTTAAAGCCTCTGGCACATTGAGAGTAACAATAGCAACAACAAACCTCAAATTGCACAGCAATTAATTAGATTAACTGAAACCCCAGAACTAAAGGATTATCTAAAATTATGCACATTTTTAGACATAAAAATATTCACCTCAGCTTCTGCCATCCTACAGTTTAATTTTAAAAAATTTGCGAAGTGGGGCGCCTGGGTGGCTCAGTGGGTTAAAGCCTCTGCCTTCAGCTCAGGTCATGGTCTCAGGGTCCTGGGATCGAGTCCCGCATCAGGCTCTCTGTTCCATGGGCATCCTGCTTCCCCCTCTCTCTCTGCCTGCTTCTCTGCCTACTTGTGATCTCTGTCAAATAAATAAATAAAAAGTCTTTTAAAAAATTTTGCAAAGTGTAAGAAATAGCAAGAAAAATGACACACTCCCATGAGAAAAAAGGATTATAACCAGATGTATATATGACACAAATGTTGGAACTGACATGTTTTTTTTTTTTAATATTTTATTTATTTGACAGAGAGAAATCACAAGCAGGCAGAGAGGCAGGCAGAGAGAGAGGAGGAAGCAGGCTCCCTGCAGAGCAGAGAGCCCGATGCAGGGCTCGATCCCAGGACCCTGAGATCATGACCTGAGCCGAAGGCAGAGGCTTTAACCCACTGAGCCACCCAGGCGCCCCCTGACATGGGTTTTAAAATACCTATGATTAATATATTAAGTCTCTAATAGAAAATATGGAAAATGTGTAACCAGAAGGATAATTTCAACAGAAAGATGGAAATTACAATAAAGAATCAATAGAAAATGCTGGAAATGAAAACACTGATAGAGATGAAGAATGTCTTCAATGTACTTGTCTGCAGACTTGACAATGAACAAGGGATGAATCCCAAGCCACACATCCAAGAAGTTAAGAGAATAACAAGAAAGAAAACAATCTATCTTTTATCAATTGTAACTTCTAAATTGGAATAATTTAGCAGTCTTTAAAGTAATGAATTTAACTATTGATCAAATATTTTCTTTTTCCAACATGCCTAATAATTTAGTCCTCATCCTCACCATAAATTTAGAGCCTATTTCATACTTTTCAGATTAGATGTAGGTATAGTTTTATTTTAAGAAATTATTTAAAATAATTGTCAAAATAATATTCAATGGCTTATAGTTTCCATTATTAAAATGAACTTTCTTGTTATATATGTATTATCAGAAGCAAGGAAATAATATTTGTTTCTCTACTATTTAGTCATCATCTAGCTTGGTACCATTTGTTTGCTTGATCCCATGTTTTGCTTTTTAAGTGAATTGAATTAAACTAGATAAAATTTATAACAGCAAGTGATATGATTTAAATATTAATGCAACAGTAGTATCAATGATCAGGGATTGACATTTTAGGTGTGCTGCACTTCTAACCAAAGGCAATAACCTTTCTGATTCTTTTCTTTTTTGGCAGTAGAACAGCTGGACTTCCTTCTTTCAAGATGAAAAAAGAAGAAATTGTATTTCCACTATGATACTAGAAAAAAAGGTAATTAGAATAATTTATCCTGTGAGCTTATATATTTGGTTGTTGAAATTTTTTTCAGGCAGAAACAAGTGACGCAATGCTTACTTTATTGGGTATATAAAAAGCTAGGCCTGCTGGGTCTAGAGAAGTAAGTGACTAAAGGGTGAGAATAGAGGATGCTAGAGAAATCTGGAGCCATTTTAATTCTAAGAACCAAGGGCAAAAATGAAAAAAAATGACTAATAAGAAATATAAACTCTCCTATTTTTTAGACTTTTCTACTTTTAGACTATTTTAGTGTAATCTTAATCTCATAATAAATTACAGTAGACCTTCTAACCTCCATGCTGTATTTGAACAACTAAAGCAAGGATATAAATCCTGACTTTTTCTTTTTCACCTATAACAGATGGAATGAATAAACTTTGTCCAAATGACTTACTAATTTATTTACTTCGCCGAGAGGACAAGTAAGTTTTTCTCAATCCAGTAGTACAATTCACTAATTCAATAATTTGTGGAAAAACCCATTAATATGCTCAGCAAATAATGAGTTGATTTGTAAAAATGATACATTTCCCATCTAGCAGAAGAGTAGCAATGAGTGAGGCAAAAAGAATCACATGGTTTACAATGAGAAGATATTTGTTCATTGAATATGATTTTATTTTAAGAGCATTATGACTCTCAAAATCTATCAATGACATGTCAGAAGGTTACCAGTGGTTCTTTTTTTTTTTTTAGGTTTCTATGGGAGTTTTTAATATAAAACAAGTAATTACTAATAGTGATTTGAAAAAGTATAAGAACATATGAATAAAGCTTAGTAATTTAGAATTTACTTTTGTAAAAGCAAGTTGACAAATATTAAAATGTTATACCTGCATTATGAACATTGTAATATAACACACAACACATCTACTGTTAAACACTGATCTCCCATGTCTGACTTGGATTTAGATATTGGGTATATTATATATTACAGAAAGAAACTTTCCAAGTTTTGTCAATGCTTGTGGTATATATAATATGATTCCTCATCAAAATCTGCATGAAATCTAAAAGTCTGGTATTAAAAGTGGTTACTTCTTTTCTTCAATATTCTATAATATGCCAGTTTGGATCAGCTTTCAGATTTTCAGGGAATGAAACATATACAAAGAGAGCACCCACAAGTACGTTTGAACACATTTAGGATAAGTTTGTTTACAATTATAACAGAAATACCTTCAACCATTGTATCTTTCCATTTTCAGTGAAAAAAAATATCCTAAGCAAATATATTTGGGGCCAGTTACTTCTCTATAAAAATGATATATCATGTTGTTCAACTTTTAAACCAAATTCTTAAAAGCATAAAAGTTTGTATTTTATAATTGTCAGTGCATTCATGTGGTGTTAGGTAGATAAAAGGAAACATGTAGAAACAAAAATCTCAAACTATCCCAAGTCCTAAAATGAGAAATTTTCAAATTAAGAAGTAACTTTTTGCTTAGAAAAGAAGCTTTATTTTTCATCTCAAACTCACTTTAAATGCTTGACATACAATTCAATACTTAAGAAGACTATAGGTAAACTATTTAATTAATATTTATAAAGTGATGCTTCTCTGGGCAGACATTTCACACAACAGCTTCCCATTAACATTGGGAAAAAAAATCACTTGATAATTTTAATCACAATTAATGATTGAATGATTAATGGATTAACAATTTTCTCAGTAATTTAGATGGCATAGATCCAATAAAGGAACCAGTCTGATGATTGCTCAACATATAATTCTATCCATTCATAATATTAAGTCAAAAATTTGCAGATACTCCACTCAGCTGGATTACATGCTTTCATGTATATAATTTGATCAACAAAAAATAAGTACACACTGTTGAGCTTTCTCCTTTTCTTTTCTTTTTTTTAAGAGCAGCCCAATGATTTTAGGGGTTGGTTAGTACAATTCAGAGAACACAGGGGGAAAGCACAAAATGGCACTTAACAGCAATGCCAGTACTCATCTCATGATGGTCATTAACTAAGGATATTTTTACTTTTTGTGTTCTTTGCTTTTCTTTAGAACATAATCAAAGCCATAAACTTGAATTTAAGGTATATACACAATACATGCAACCTTATGCAAAATATTTCTCAGAATTAACATTACATTTTAAAGTATTGGAAACAGTATCTGTGCTGATTTGTACTTTGACTTAATGGAACACAAAGAGAATACACCTTCAACTAGGGAGGGTTACACTGATAATAAAGCTCTTGAAGTGAAAAATGTCTTCTTCTCCCTTTGTGCTTACCACAGGCTACACGATGTCCTGAGAGGATTCATTATGAGAAAAATGGCAATCACATCTTTTAAGACCTTGCTTTGGCAGGAACTAATGAGAAAGCAGATTGGAAAATGAGACTTCATCTTTGTTTTCAAATAAGTGGTCTTAATTTTTCTTCTGATAGAAAAAGTTTAGATCAGTTTATTATAAATATATCTAAACCATTAATTTTTGCAGCTTTCAGGTAAAGCCCAGCACTTCGTTTATACAAAGTCTATGAGGAGAGGTCAGTAGAGATCATCTAATCTTAAGTCGTGACATCATCCATTCAAGTGCTTGGCATATTCCCTCACCAGTAAGAGCACAGCATGCCTGGATATGCCACTGGTGATCTTTAACAGAAGTTAGTTTCCGCCCCCCCTGCCTCTCTGCCTACTTGTAATCTGTCTGTCAAATAAATGAATAAAATATATAAAAAAAAGAAGTTAGTTTCAAAAGCTGGGAGATTTCTGCTACAGTCATGCATTCTTTAACATCTTGCTTATTAGAAAAAATCAGCAATCCAGCTTTCCGTGGGTCCTCATGGGCTAACATTTTATAGAGGTCTTCTCTAGTTACAGAAATCCTTTCTCGGTCTGTACTGTCCACAACAACTATTACGAACTCTGTGTTAGTATAGTAAGTGTTCCAAGAAGACCAAAGAGATTCTTGGCCACCAATATCCCACATTAGAAAACGAGTATTATTAATCATTATTTCTTCTGCATTACTTCCTATTGTAGGTGATGTACGTACAACTTCATTCATAGAAAATTGGTAAAGGATGGTAGTTTTCCCTGCATTATCCAGCCCAACAATGATAACTTCGTGCTCCTGGTGATTGAAGAGTCTCCATATTCTGGTGAAGAGAATTCCCATTCTTGGGCAGCAGATGCCCCTCCAGCCACCCAGGCCGTCTGGCCTCCCCCAGCTCAGTCTGAACGGGGGGGGGGGGAGGGGGGGGGCAACAGAAGCGCCAGAGCCTCTGCCTCTGCTACTGCGGCTGCTCCCATGCTGGCTTCCAGTTCGCTTCCTGGGAACTGGAAGGAGGCCGGAGCCCAGGCCCCCCTGCAGAGTGCGAGGCCCTGCGACTGCTGCTGCGGCACTCGCCTGGCTTGCAGACATTGCCGCCGCGTTGTCTGCGATGAGCCTCGCGGGCCACCGTCCTTCCCCAGCTCCTCTCTGGTGGCTGCCTTACTAGTGGTTCTTAATCCAAACATTTATTAACCCCTCGGAGAGTTTGGAAATATACAGGGTATTTTTCCATAGTCATTGGGAATTAGTACTGGCATTTAATGCTTTAGGGCCAGATGTACTAAAGGCTCTTCAATGCACAATTCAGTTTCACACAATGAAGAATTGTGCCCACACCATGACAAGAGTATCCTCTTGAGAAACACTTTGCTATCATCCTTTTGTCCATCACTCAAAAGCCCTACTTAGACAATGTTTTTTCAAAGATAATGTAGTTTATTATGCATAGTTCTCTCCAGGTGTATGGGCAGGAATGAGAAGGGCGCAGAATAAAAGTAAATCAAAGTTAAAGACCTAGTTAAGGAATCAAGAGACAAAGGATATCTCTGAAAAGAGACTGAGGAGAAAATTCAAAGAAGAAAGACTTCTTGGAGGAACAAGAATGGAGGCAAAAGTGTGGGTGGCTACAAAGGTCTTAAAACCTGTTATATCCTATGAGTCACAGTGGGGCAACAAAAGTAGGCCAGTATTGGCTGCTCATACAAGCTGAAGGGATGCTAAAGGGAACATATATTTGCATATGCTTCAAACCACACTCTGTCTCAAATGATTTTTTAGGTAACAGATGAAGTTTATAAATAATATATCATCTTTCTTTAGCCATATTAAGTATATTATGGAGGTTAGGTTTAGATGTGGGTATTACTCAACCTGTGACTTTTCTCCAATTATTAGCAACAGGCTTAAAACTATAACATCTATAGTACAAACAGTGCATTTCTAAAAATAATGCAAGTTGGATAATTTCTTAAATGGACATTCCCACTTCCCATCAAAAATAGCATCTTCGTTTTTCAACTTTTAAACTGATGTAAAGAAATTCTCCGGACATAACTAGGTCTCTGGCTAGGTAGTTTTTGTTTGTTTGCTTGTTTGTTTTGATGCCCAAGTCCTCCTTGTTTCTGCTAGACTACAGCACATTGGAAACCAAGTTCACAAAAGCTGCTTTTTCAGGAATATGAGTTCCCTACATTTACTTGATAATTTTGTGTAAGTAAAGAAAGTAAAACGATTCCATGAAAACTGACATTTTCAAAGGGCTCTTGCATGTCTCAATCTATAGAACCATAAGAAGCACTTTTGTTGGGTGCCTGGGTGGCTCAGTGGGTTAAAGTCTCTAATTCGGCTCAGGTCATGATCCTAGCCCAATCCCCACATCGGGCTCCCTGCTTAGCAGGGAGCCTGCTTCTTCTCTCTGCCTGCCTCTCTGCGGGTTTGTGATCTCTGTCTGTCAAATAAATAAAATCTTTAAAAAAAAAAGCACTTCTTGGGAGGGAGACAAACCATAAATGACTCTTAATCTCACAAAACAAACTGCGGGTTGCTGGGGGGAGGTGGGATTGGGAGAGGGGGAGCGGGCTATGGACATTGGGGAGGGGAGGCGAACCATAAGAGACTATGGACTCTGAAAAACAACCTGAGGGTTTTGAAGGGTCAGGGGTGGGAGGTTGGGGGAACAGGTGGTGGGTGATGGGGAGGGCACGTTTTGCATGGAGCACTGGGTGTTGTGCAAAAAGAATGAATACTGTTACACTGAAAAAAAATAAATAAATAAAAAGGGAAAAAAAAAAAAGCACTTCTGTTGATGTACTTGTTAGTAGAAACAACAATACTTTAAGAAGTATAGATCCCTGAAATATTTTTAAGGAAAAGAGTTCAAATTTCGAAGAAGATAACTTCGCTGGGTGATTTTTCTCCCTTTTCCCTGTGTGTTAGCCTAAAAACAGTGCCCAGTCTGTGCAATATTGGGTGGCTAAGATTCAGGTAGACAGTTGGGAGTCTTGCTATCTTGAAAAAACTAAAATACAGAGTTTGGGACTAGCATGACAGATGGTAAGTAAAGGGAGTCCCATAACAACAACAGCAAGAACAAGAAAAACAACAAAAATCTAGAGAAGGATCCTCAAACTCTGTGTATAAAGTCTATGTATGAAGGTAAACAACAAAGACGAGCATCGAGGTAACAAGATGTTGCAATTATTACAAAAGCAAAAGCAGCTATTTTAGATATATTCCAGGTCATATAGGAAAATAGGTCTATAATGAGAAAAAAAAAGGAAAAGAATATATCAGCAGAAATTAAAAAAAAAATAAGCAGATAGAAATTCTCAAACTAAAATATTTACTATTTCAAGTATATATATATATGTATATATACATATATATATATATATATATATATATATATGTATGGACTCAAACAATAGTGTTCATAGAAGAAAGGGTCAGCGAATTTGAAGAGCAATGTAAGTTATCCAATACAAATAACCAGGATGGAAAAATGCAAAAAAAATGGTTTTGGAAAATTGTGGGGCAATATTAAATAGACTAACATATATGTGATTGGAAACTTAGCATGAGAGAAGAGAAATTTATGGAAAAATTTTGAAAAAATAAACTTATCAAATTTAGTGAAAGATGTAAATTTATAGATGCAAGAAATTCAGTGAGCTCCATGGAGAAATATACTAGGAAAACCACAACTTGGCATATCATAGTCAAACTGATAAAAGACAAAGAGAAAACTTTGAAAGCTCTCAAAAACAAAACAAAACAACAAACAACAACAACAAAAAAAAACTACAGATACGTGTATTTGAAAGTCTAAAAAATAAACATTATAATTCTGAAAAAAAATTGATTCCAATGACTGTTGACCACTCATCAGAAACAATGGAGCCAAAAATTCTGTAAGCCAACCACATTTTTCTAATTGTTTTGTTTTAATATAGTTGACACACAGTGTTACATTAATTTCAGTTGTACAAAATAGTGATTCAATATCTCTATACATTATGCCATGCTAACCACAAGTGTAGCTATCATACAACACTGTTACAATATCACTGATATCAATTTCATATGATGTACCTTGCATTCTCATGACTTCTTCACTCCATAACTAGAAACCTGTATCTCTCAATCTCCTTCACTTATTTTGCCCACTTCATCCCGCCCCCTCCGAGCAACAATCAGTTTGTTCTCTGGAAGTATAGGTCTGAATCTGTTTTTTGTTTGTTTGTTTATTCATTTGTTTTGTCAGATGTGATCTATATCTATCTTTATCTATCTGTATAATATATATATATGTATATCTGTATAATATATATATGTATATATGATGGAATATATAAAAAAGGTAAGATCTTGCTGTTTGCAACAACATGAATAGATCTGGAGAATACCATGCTAAGTGAAACAAGTAAGACTGAGAAAGACAAATATCATATGAAAATGCCATATGATTTCACTTATATGTGGAATCTAAAAAGCAAAACAAAAATAGACCAATGCTTTTTTTTATGATCTGGGAAGAAAATAAAATCTGAAATCGAAATAAAACAAAAATTTTCATCAAAAATGAAGATAAACTAATGGGACAATCATATAACTGACTACGAAAATAATGTTATTTCTACAAGAACTGCACTATAAGAAATGCTAAAAGAATTCTTTTCTGGATGAAGAGAAATGAGTCCAGAAAGAAATTTATAACATCAGACAAGAACAAAGGGCACCAGAAATGGAAAATATGTAGGTAAATATGAAAGAATTATTTTTTCCTTTTAATTTTCTTAAAATACATATGACTATTTAAAGGAAACTTTTTGCGATATTGTTGGTTTTATAATTATGTAGATGTAATGCATAAAACAGAGTTTACCAAACTATAGTGCAGGAGAGAAATGCATCCTGATATCTGTTTTTGTACAACCTATGAGCTAAGAATGGTTTTTATATTTATATTTTTAATTATTTAAAAATGATAGAATATCTCATAACACTTGAAAATTTTATCAAATTCAAATTTCGGTGTCCACATATAAAGATTTATTTGAACACTGTCATTCATTTATTTACATATTGTGTATGGCTTTTTGATTACATCATGCAAAAATTAACTGAAAATGGATCATAGAATTAAAGATAAAATCTTAGCCATTCTGACTGGTGTGAGGTGATATCTCATTGTGGTTTTGATTTGTATTTCCCTGATGCCGAGTGACGTAGAGCACTTTTTCATGTGTCTGTTAGCCATCTGGATGTCTTCTTTGCAGAAATGTCTGTTCATGCTATCGTGAGTGCTGTGAAGTGTGTAAACCTGGCGATTCACAGACCTGTACCCCTGGGGATAAAAATACATTATATATTTATTAAAAAATAAAAATTTGGAAGGGGAGGCGAACCATAAGAGACTATGAACTCTGGAAAACAACCTGAGGGTTTTGAAGGGTCAGGGGTGGGAGGTTGGGGGAACAGGTGGTGGGTAATGGGGAGGGCACGTTTTGCATGGAGCACTGGGTGTTGTGCAAAAACAATGAATACTGTTACGCTGAAAAAATAAATAAAATGGGAAAAAAAAAGAATTAAAGATAAAATCTGAAGTGACAAAATACCTAGAATAAAACAGTATAATATCTTTTTCAGCTTGAGGTTGACAAAGATTGGTTAGACAAAGCACAAAAACTATAATCATAAAAGAAAATGAGCTTCATCAAATTTAACTTTCATTTCTCAATAATAAAAAGGCAAGCCAAAGAGTAAGAAGAAACAGCCACCAACTGAGGAATTTGTATTATATATATCTGACATGACTTGTATTCAGAATGTATAAAGAGTTCTTAACTCTTTAAAAACACTCAATCACAAGACATAGTAGTTTTTTTTTATTGTTGCTATAATAATTTACTAAAAACTTAGTGGCATAAAAGCAACATAAATTTATCTTACAATTCTGAAGGTCAAAAACAACATAAATTTATCTTACAGTTATGAATGTCAGAAGTCCTAAAATCAACGTGTTGGCAGGGCTGCATTCCTTCTGAAGGCTCTAGAGGAAGATCTATTTCAAAGTCATTTTCAGTTTATAGAGACCATAGACATTCCATGTCTTATTCATGGCCATTTTCTCCATCTTAAAGGCCAATGGCATAGCATCTTCAAATCTCTACTTCTTTATTTCTCTAAAAATCTTTCTCTCTCTCTCTCCTCTACTTGTGTGGTCATATTTCTTTCTCTGACTCTGCTCCTCCTTCTTACTTTTTATTAGGACCCTTGTGATTAGATTGGTCACACTGGGATAATTTAATTTCCTCATCTCAAAATATTTAACTCAATCACATATGTAAAGTTCCTTTTGTAAGATATAGGCAGGTTTTGGAAATTAAAATGTAGTCATGGGAAGAAGGGCATAATTTGATTTCCCATAAAAGACAAACATCCCAGTATGTTAAGGGGTAACAAATTGAACAGATACCTTACAAATGAAAATGCAGAAATGAACGGTTAATTAACACAAAAAAGATGACCAACATTATTAATTAGGAAAATTCAAAAGAAAACCACAAAAAGGACCATTACTTACACATTGGAATGGATAAAATTTTAAATTCTGACAATACAAAGTGGTAATGAGACTGTGTTATGAATAAAACCCTCATACATTGTTGATGGGATGCAAAATGGTCCAGCCACTTTGGAAAACAATTTGACAAATTCTTACTATATGATGCAGTAAATCTATTCCTAGGAGTTTAAATAAAGAAATGAAAATCCACACACACACACACACACACACACACACACACACACACACACACAGACACACACACACACACACACTCCAAACAAATAAACAAATGAAAAAAAAAACTTTTACATGAATGTTCAGAGCAGCCTTCTTCATAATAGCCCAAACTAAAAGCAATCAATTGTAATTTGATGACAGAGTAGAAAGGAAACTAAGGGAAAAACATAAGCTGACACCCCAAAATTCACACCCCACTCCCAGATGGTGTATGTGTGACATTCTTCAGGGACTCCTATCTGTCCTACAGCTAATGGAAGGAAAAACAAATGGTTAACTTAAGAGATTGCAGTGCTACTGGACAGGAGTCTCCCACAGTTCACAAATGCTTTAGTGATTTACAAGAAAAAAAGAAGTTCTTATCAATAACTGAACTTCCAGAAGGAAACTCCCAACTATCTTAATGTTAATGATTTACTTGAGGGACAAACAACCTTAACTTGACAATGGAAAGGCCTCCAAATTCTTGTAGGTCCTCTTTAGCATATAAAAGTTCTTTTGAGGGGCACCTGGGTGGCTCAGTGGGTTAAAGCCTCTGCCTTTGGCTCAGGTTGTGATCCCAGAGTCCTGGGATGGAGCCCCACATCGGGTTCTCTGCTTGTGGGGAGACTGCTTCCCTTCCTCTCTCTCTGCCTGCCTTTCTGCCTACCTGTGATCTCTGTCTTTCAAATAAATAAATAAAATAAAATCTTTTAAAAAAAAGTTCTTTTGAAAAACCTCTCTTTTTCCTTACCTCCCACAACTCCCAAGTATATGATCAGTCCCCTCTCAGAGTTTGGTGTAGCAGTTCTTTCTGTCCATGGGTCTTGTCCCAGTGCTATAATAAAATAACCATTTTGCAACACAGATATCTCAAGAATTCTTCCTTGGCCATCAGTTCTGGACCTCGCCCTACCACCAACTCACCTACATTCAAAAGCTACATTATATTTATACAGTATAATGCCACTCAGCCACAAAAGAAACAAACCATCAATGTGCATAATATTGAATAATTATGAGTCTCAAAAACATTATGCTGAGGAAAAGAAATCAGATACAAAAAAATACATTTTATAATATGAAGTTCTAAGTGGACCAAATTAATCCATATATTAAAAATCATATCATTTGTTAACTGTATAGGCATAAAGAGAGTTGATTGCCAACAGCTAGGATTGTTTCACTGTTTACACAAATGTATACATGCATCAAAATATATGGAATGCAATGGTTAAAATGGATGAACATTTTGTGTTCTAATTGTATTTCAATAAAGTTGAAAAATATATTATGGAATTTTAAAAAACATCAAAGAATAAGAATATAACTGAAAGCAAATGACAATTTATTAATTTCAGAGTTTTATCAATTTATTAATTTATAAATTATAAATTTATTTGTAAATTATAAATAATAAATTATTATTTGTAATAAATAAATCATATAATTCATAAATTAAATTATGAATCAAATCATAAATTAATTTATAAATTATATATAATAAAATTACAAATAATTCATAAATTATAAATTAATCTATAAATTATATAAATTATAATTTATGATCTATAATTTTTATAATTTTTATAATTTTATAATTTGTCATTTATAATTTTTATAATTTTATAATTATATATAATATATATAATTATGTATATTATTTTATAATTATATACAATTATATGTAATTAAATTTTATAATTTTATAATTTTTATATTTTATAAGTTTTATAATTTTTAATTTTTATAATTTATAAATTATAACAATTATAAATTAATTATAAATTAATTTATGAATTATATGTGTACATTTTAAATGTAAAATTATATGTACACATATAATTCATAAATTATAAATCATATATAAATGTATAGATTATAAATATAATTCATGAATTACATATATTGTATATAATTTATAAATTAATTTATGAATTATAAATTATAAATTAATTTATAAATTATATATTATATAAAAATTATATTTATAAAAATTATAAAAATATAATAAATTATGTTTATAATTTATAAATAAATAAATTAATTAATTAATGGGTGCCAGGCTCCACCCCAGGACTGTGGGATCATGACCTGAGAGGAAGGCAGAACCTTCACCAACTGAGTCACCCAAGCACCCCAAAAGGTGGTTTTATTTAAGCACAGGAACAGGACCTATGGTAGAAAAAGCTACACTGGAGTCATGAGGAATAGTTCATTATATACTTTCAAGCAGAGAGGGAGTTAGGGATAGCGTAAGTCTCTAAGGAATTTTAGAAGCAAGGTTTCCAGGATCTTGAGGGGCTAGTTATTGTTGGAAAAAGGTCATTTATTACTGTCTAAAAATAGAGTCATGAGACCCTTCAGATCTATATCAATGGGTTATATGCTTGGGGGATAATTGCCAACATATATCTTATGGGGTAGAGGTAAAGAAGGTTTCCAAAGAAATTTTTATAGGTTAAAGTAAACTTATAGGGCCCTGGAGGTTGGGCTAAGATTGCCTTTTGCCCTTAGGAAAGTATTAATATTCAGGTAATTGAGTTCCTAGAGGAATGTTACTTTGCCTATTTCAAGGATTTGTCAATATGCTGTAGGTAGTAAGGGAATTTAATAATTTTTCTTTTGCCATTGTTTCCCACATCAAATATACATGGGAAAAAAGGGTAAGTAGAGCCCTAGTTCTCATGTTCCAGTGGGGAACACTTTACGATAATCACCTAAATAAGAAAACTTCAGAGTGTTATAAACATTATAAAGAAAATAAAATAAGGTGATAAAATAATGACTTGGGGACTCATGGCTACTTAAGGTACTTAAGATGTTGCAGATGTTCCGAAGCAACCAAGAAACTCAAACGGCATGCAGAGAACTGGGACAACACAGCTTTATTAACACCAGCAAGCTCAGCAGGATGACTCCCAAAATCTGAGACCTTGACAGGGTTAGGTGTAAGTTTTTATGGTTACAGGTGATGGGGGATGGTAACAGGATGTTTTCACAGTCTCTCAAGGCCAAATGGCCCCTTCATGTGGAAGTATAATCTATGAGGGGGTGTCTCAGGAGAGTACTAAATCACCCCTGGAGACTTGTTTCCTTTTCTTTTCTTAATCAAACAGGACAGGCATCTGGTTTTTTCCTTCTGCCTCAGCAGGAGCAATGACTTGTTACCTTATCTTAACCAAATGGGATGGCCATTTGGTCTTTACTTCTGCCCTAGCAGGAGCAATGGGGAGCAGCGGACAGGAAGGGGCTGGGGCCCAGGAGTCTCTATCTGCCTTATGTCCCCCCTCTTGATGATTGGCAGAGGTACCCTAGAGATCATCATTATCTAGAAGGCAAGGATACAGGCTGTCACGTGTTGAGAGATGGTATTTCTGATGAAACAGATGAGGCTGTTGAAGAGAAAAGGACCAAGGGTAACTAGGAGGAGTAGGGACAATAAAGGGCCAGCTAGGGGTAATAGCCAAGATGTCCATGATTGTGCACTGAGACCCCAAGATGTGAGATCTTCTTGATGACACTGAATGCATTCCTGGAGCTCATGAACCTTGGAGGTGACGATCCCGAACTGGTGGACATAGTAGCAGCATTCTTCCTGTAGGAAGAGACAGGCTCCTCCCTTTTCAGCAGTGAGGAGATCTAGGGCTCACCAGTTCTGGAGAGCTATTACCGCCAGACTGGAGAGTTGTGTCTGGAGGTACGTTAATGAATCTGCTATAAATTCCATGTCATCGTTCAGTTCCTGTGAAAGCCTGAAGTAAAAGTTAAGGGAAGTCCCAAGGCCTGATGCACCAGTAGCTATACTGGCAAAGGCTCCATCCTCCATAATGTGGCCTTTGGTTTTTAAGACAGTCTGGACCTGATGTGAAGTCATTACAGTTGGGGGCTGTCTCATAACTAGGTTTGAGGCTCCTTTTACCAGGAGTACTGTTCTATGCTTAGAAAGCCTTTGTTTATAATTGTACCTCAACAGAGGTGGCTTCTAGGATATATATAAATAAGAAATACCATTAAGCTCTTTTTTGGGGTATTAGTATTCTAATTACAAAGGATCACTGGCAAGTGGGAAAAACCCTGTCTCAGGAGATAGGCTATTCCCAAGTGCATTACCCAACCAATCATAAAGAAAGTGGGGCCATCTATTATCTCCACAAGTCCATAGTTAATCCTATGGAATGGGGTATGATTCTGGCTTTTAGGGAGTGATTTCATTATCCCAGCCACACAGAGCTGGTCAAGGTGATAAGTTACAAAACTGTTGGGGAATCAGTCCCATTTTCCAGCTGTTTAATCATATGCCATGGGGTCCTGTTATTATTATCCCCACAGAATATTAAGCAAGAAGATCATCTAAATGAGTTATTGTGTAACTTCTCTGACCTTTGCCTCAAGTTGTCTAGGTTAAGTAAACAATATTAAAAGACAATCAAACCTAGAATCCACAAGGTGTGAAATTAAAACATAATTTTTTTCTTTAAAATAACCCTCAATTCTAGAAATGGCCAAATCAAGATGAATTTATTTGAAGAACAAGTCCAGTTTTTAACAGATTTGGCCTAATTATTTACATAAGCTCAGCAAGAACAGTGAGTGATCATATAGATCTTTTAGAATCTGCTTTGCTGGAACTTATTATAAGGAATCTCTAGATTGAACTTTTAAGTAGCCTCTCCAGCCCAGAAGCCAAGCCAAGTACTTGCCATCAGACATGCCTGCAATACCTATAGATTTGGGCAGATTCTGCTTCACGAGGTCCCCAAAGTATCCTGAGGTTCCTGCACCTGCCAGGAAGTGACATTCTTTACTCACCTGGTGAGGCTGGTGGGAACTCTGTAAGCAAGGTATCAGGCCAACAGTTCCAAGGGGCTTTATGGCTCCATGTTTCATAAAGTCAACCTTAGTTCCTTTAAGCTGTCTGGTCATATCTGAGTCTATGCATATCTTTCTCAAATATGACATTCCAGTCAAAGCCCTGGTAAAATAACCCATGTTTCCAATGGTGTCTTGTTACAAGGAGAACAGATTCTTAATGATCTTATGCAAATGACTGATTGATATGGAAGAATACTTACTGAGACCATTTGAGTTTCAGAGGGTTCACACAGAGAGAAAAGTTGAATACTTTGATTTGTTTACAAATGAATATTTTACATTTCTTTAAGTCACAGATAACTTAAGTAAAATTTTCCTTAGTGTGGAAGAGTAAGCATTAAAGAGCCAGTGATATTTCAAACAAGAGTCACAACACTAAGAGATACAATACTATAATCTTTTAGTTCATTTAGTCCCATGTTACTAATTCTGGTTTAGTTTGAATGCAGCTATAGTTAGTTCTGGAAATTTTTTCCCATTTCAGTTTTAGGATTTTCAATATATTGAATACCTGTATCCTTCCTGAAAGTCCTTTATATGAATCTCCTTTAAGGTGAAACTCATTTTATAAGATAATTAAAACAATTATAAATGACAAAAACTTAGAATAAATATGGTTAAAGAGCTGATGCAATGAGAGTTTATAATTTAGCTGGCAAGAAAATCAGGTCATTTCTGCGATGTATAATATTTCCATAATTAAATATCAAGTGCTGACCTTATCAAAACATTAAAGCTTTAGGAAATGTATAGAACCTCTAGAATCATTGTAGCATTTACCCAAATGTAACCTAAGGTTTATCATTTGTTTAGCAGTACTTCCTGAATAACTTAGCATACCAAGGAAAAGTCTAATGAGTTAAAGAGATTTCATTTACAATTTAAATCTTGTCAACATTTGGGAAAATCTTAGAAAGTTTTAAAGCACATGCCTAAATATAATTGGGGATGTTAAACACCTCATATAGGCAAAATGTGGAAAATGGTTTTCCTGGACAGGCAATTAGGAAACAACTGTTTATGTTTTCTTCTTAACATCAGATCGATTAACCTAAGAAAATTTTGTCCTTTTAAACAGAAAGAAAAGCAGCTTTCTATACCAGTGTCTTTTTTTCCCATTTCACTCTTAGTCTGTTGTGACCACACTTAAAATTCTTTTTCTGAAGATTTCCCTTCACAAACCTTCTATAACTTTCCTTTGCATTTAACCAATGCATATGTCCCAAGCCATTTCCTTCCAAATAACCATCTCATTTAGGACAAAATTCCCTTCTTTTACTTTGACAAAATGCATTATCTCTTATCTCTTTTATAAATCTCCTACTTTTCCACATACAGAGTTGTTTCCCTTATTTCCATCAGTTATAGTTATAGTTAGCAGAATTTTGTACTCTTAGAAACACCTCAGTCTCTAGTGATGGCTAAGTATTAACTGATTGTGAGCGGTTACAACAGAATTCTTTAGATGGCAAATTTATGAATCAGTTAAGCACAAAACAAGTTTTCCAACAGATTTAAATATTCTAGTTTCTTTGCAGTAGGAAGTCAAAGGCACAAACCTATGTCCAGTAATCAATGCTTTAGAATTCTATTCCATTTGGAAAAGACCTAGATGCCCACAATTTAATTCCACTTGGCATCCAACCAAAACTTTAAAGTTTCAAGTTACAAAAGATTTTGAAAGCTACATTAACAATTATCCATGAAAAATTTGATGAGACAATTAACCATTTTAGTTATCTTTTACTAACAACCCAACAGAGGTAACATGAGGTTGTTTGACCTTCAGTAAACCTTGATAGAATAAAAGTTTCACATTTAGGGGCACCTGGGTGGCTTAGCGGGTTAAAGCCTCTGCCTTCAGCTCAGGTCATGATCCCGGGGTCCTGGGATCGAGCCCCGCATCGGGCTCTCTGCTTGGCTGGGAGCCTGCTTCCTCCTCTCTCTCTCTGCCTACTTGTAATCTCTATCTGTCAAATGGATAAATCTTAAAAAAAAAAAAGTTTCACATTTACTGTTGATAACATAAAAGACATATCTGTCTGAACTAAACCAACAAACATACTTTAAATGCTGAAATATGTTTCACCAGGATCTTTCCCATGGTCAATTTTTCACCTGAGACACATGGGGGAATCTGGAGTTGGATGGTGGTAGGTACTGGGGTGCTCTTATTGCTCACTGACAGTGAAGGGAGGAGCTGTCATGCCTGAGGTGCTGAGGATGCTCTAAAAGCCATTAATGCAGGCTGCACCCAAGGTGGTACAGAAACAGGAAAAAGGGATAGGGAGGCGGAAGAGACAAAATGCTGCCAGAGGCCAGAGAAAGTGTTCCCAGTTCAGGAGATCATCAGCTCCAGAGGAGAAGATGCCATGTTTTCCCGCCTACAAGGGGGGATAGACAATCCACACTGGGCCAGAGAAGACAGGGAATTTCCCTGAAACAAAGGATATTTTTTTGGCAGCTGCTTGGGAATATTTCTTAAAGTCCCCATCCTGAAGGACACCTGGGATTTTGATATGAGCCGAAGACAGACACTTAACGACTGAGCCACCCAGACAACCCCCACTTTCTCTTAAAGATAAATATGAGAACTTCTTTTATTTTACATCCTGTTTGTACCAAGTTTCCTGTGGGCTGTCAGAGCTGCTAAATCAGGCCCTGGGTCAGAGGACTGTGGTCCCCACAATTTCTGATTGGTTCATCCTTGTGAGCTCATCCTGCTGTCCCTGATGGCGCCCCAGGTCAGGGCCTCCCTGATAGGCTTTGCTTTATTACAGCCTTTTGTTTCATGAAAGATATCTCTGAAGGATGTGGATCCAGTTCCAAGCAGCCTTTTCCACCCTTGGGAAGTAAAAGGCTATCTTCTTACTTGCTAAGGACTGGGGACAGTTTTTAAGTACAAAGGGTAGGGAAGCCTATGTTACAAAGAATATATGGTGCACCATTGCCTCCTAGAGGCCAGAGAAACACAGCGCCATACATTGTTAATGAAAATCCATCTGTTCCACTCTTTCACTATGAAGAGCCCTGGAGATCATGACAAACAGAGGAAAGAACAATGCCTCTGCAGAAGAATGCCCAAAGATAACCTGCAAAACAGTTTTCCATACAAAAGCCTCCTGCAGTCCCACCCCAGAACTATACTAACAGTGGCAAAAGATACACCAACTGAAGTCCCCAGAAAGAGAAGGGGGAAGTCTTGGAGCTGCACTGCAATTGGTGGGTTTTGAGCTTGTGCACAGGGGTTAAGTGAGGTCAGTGCCAAGTTCATTGAGCAGGTCCATTACTGGTTTCTGATCCTATCCAAGTGTCAGGAACACAGATTTACTGATCTGTCCTCCCAAGCTCCCGAATCTGCACGGCCCTACTGGTGGCACCTGTACACATGCCTGTGAATGCGTTCACTCATGCATTCACACCAAAGTTACTAGAGTTCCTCCCCTCCAGGAGGCCCTGACCTGTGGAATTCCTTTCTGAAATTCCTTCTTGTCCCTTACTATTGATGCAGAACCATACCCATGGGGGAAGTATTCTAGCTATTTCTAACCAGGAGTCAATATATGGAGGCTGATCTGGGTGCCCTGGATTTTCTGTGACCACATGGTAAACACGATGGATGGTGGGCAAATCTAAGGTTCCTTCTCGGGGCCATCCAGCATCAAAAGTAAGCCATTCTAGCTTGCAGATGGTCCTGAGTTTTCCCGGGGTCATGTGAATCCCATGGTCACCACTGAAGCCCCCCCCCCCTTTTTTTTAAGTTTTTAAGCATGAAATCTAAGACTGTAGGTTTACTGGGTTTCCCGCCCATTGTGAATGGCATCAAAAACAAAGGGTGGGGTACTTTCAGATGCTGTCCTGCTCGGGTCCCTCACGGGAACTTAGGAGCATCTTAGCTAAGTTCTATCTGTATAAGCCCTGGACTAGGCTACTCCATGGAGTAGATGCTCGTTATGCCATATGATGCTCCGTGAGACTCTGGGAACAGCCCACTCAGACTCTGTAGCTGAAACAGTGGAGCCATACAGACACAATCATATACACAAGCGTTTCTCAGATTCAAACAGTTTGGACAACCCCCTGAGTATCCCTGACTGATGGGAGGTGATCAGGCTTTCCTTCCATCCTTAACAGATGGGTCTGGCTTGGATAGTGCCCCTGGGGCTTACCTGGTTTGATGGGTGGATACAGTCAGTTGTCCCCAATCTCCTATTGTTGGTCCAGCAAGGCAGAGGTGAGCTGCGGCTGCCTGGGGAAAAGCCAGCCTTTGGTCCACTGAAATCAGTGGGGCAACCTAAACCCTAGGGTAGGTACTCTGTCTGTCCTCCACGGCCCATCTCCTGTCCCACACCAGTGGCACAATGGACCACCATGGTTGGGCTTCCCGGTCAGGGAACCAAATGTTGCAGAAGTTCTGAGGTGACCAAGAAACTCAAGCAGCATGCGGAGAGCTGGGAGAACACAGCTTTATAAACACCAGTGGGCTCAGTGGGATCACTCCCGAAGTCTGAGCCCCCAACAGGGTTAGGAGATTTTTATGGTTACAGGTGATGGGGGATGGTAACGGGATGTTTTTGCAGTCTCTCAAGGGCAAATGGCCCCTTCATGTGGAAGTATGATCTATGAGGAGGCATCTTAGGAGAGTGGTAAATCATCCTGGAGACTTGTTTCTTTTTCTTTTCTTAATCAAACAGGACAGGCATCTGGTTTTTTTCTTCTGCCTCAGCAGGAGCAATGACTTGTTACCTTATCTTAACCAAATGGGATGGCCATTTGGTCTTTACTTCTGCCCTAGCAGGAGCAATGGGAAGCAGGGAAAGGGAAGGGGCTGGGGTCCAGGCGTCTCTATCCGCCTCAAAGACTTGGGAGTGGTTAAATGACATTAAAGCTGAGATTTATGTTCTGAGCATTAGTCTGTCGAAGTGACAGTGTAAAGCAGTGTTCATTGTCAAATAAGTATTATAAACAGTAAAAATAAAGGCATAAGTGTATTGTTGCCTAGATTTCATTGAAGGTAATTTTCACTTAGGTACTGAAACTGACAGAATAATTGGAATAATTGGAAAGGAATAATTATGAGATCTATTCCATAACATTTACTTCAATCTGTTTTTTTTTTTTTCAATCTTTTATTTTTCTTATCTACTACATAATATTCTAATTCAATCCCTGTATTATGTTCACATGGTACCTTTAACATCTATGGTAAGTATCATGTCAGTGTAATTATTTGTTGTTATATCTGACTCTTCAATTAAATTAATACTATCTGCAAAATATAAGCTTGTATTAATCAGCACCAGGCATAGTAGAGAAACTCAGTGTTTGTGTGAATGTCTACTACATAGTCACCCATCTTTCTTCCTCCATCTTCACCCCATCTTCATCTTTTCTGAAAAGAGCAACTGCATTAAACCTTGTAAGACAAAGCACCCAGTATTTGTCCATACTGCATATTGTCTTCAAAATACAAGCTCCTGGAAATCATAGCACTTTTTTTTTTCATATAATTGTTTGTGGATTAGAATGTTTACCATAAAAGCAACAGGGACATAGACTATAAGTAGTTGAGAGGCACAATATTTAATGGTTAACTCTACTGACTCTGAATTCACATGCATATGTTAAAATCTTTACCTAGTTTCAAGTCCCAACTCTGCCACTTAGGCAGGCCACTGAACCTTTCTGTGCCTCAGTTTCTACAACTGTAAAATTAAGACAAAAATGATGTCTATCTCATAAGATAGTTATAAATATTAAATAACTCAATACTTTAAAATGGTTAGAATAGTGCCTTGAGTATAGTGTGCATGAACTTAAAAATAGCTATTATCATTATTGTTCTTATCATATTATTATTACAGGGGTGAGATTATGTAAAATGGAGTTATATAAGTCAGAATGAGAAAAATAAATGAAGAAAAGAAGTTGTATTTCTATAAAGATGATGGGCTTCCTTTATTCAGCTACAATCTTTTCTCTACTCCTTCCATTGAATCACATCCTTTGCTTATGCTCATTTTTAAACTTTCCTTTTCAGCTTTCCTTTTATGACTGAGTTTCACTGTGAATTTGAGTTGTAAAGTGCTATATTTGATAGTTCTAGTATAAAAATAATTTGTTTTTCATTTGTCTAAATTTTATGTAAACACTTTATTTGATGTTCCAAAGATATGTTAAGGTTAAAAACTGTATTAGTCCTACATTTATAATTAGAAATTAATTTTTAGAATGAGTTTGACAGAAGACATTTTTTTTTCTTGGGTCTTTAAAAAAAAGTCCTTCCTATATAGTTTGTTTTGAGAAAATTATTAAACCTTTAATTATAATAAAGCAGAGTATGCATTTGAAGGAACAAAAGAGCACAACCCTTATGATAACCATTTGATTTTATAGTCTACCAAATCAAGTGTGCTCCAAACTAGTTTCTTGTGAACATATATAAGCAGAATTTCACACTTCAAGAGATGATTTCTCATTGATTTGCTTGGAGCAAAACAAAACACTCTGCTAAAAAGATTATGGAAAAGTCATCTAAGCTGTAAATTCTTAATAAGTTTATATTCATTTAGAAAAAAGACCTTAAAAATACTGAAATTGTTGAAGACCTAATGCTTTGTTTAATGACAATATGTTATAGTTTGTGTTGCTCTACACTTTTAAATAATGAGATAACACTAGGGAAGGAATTTGCTAAATCATCATTGTAAACAAAAAGTAGAAGAAAAGATTTTGCCTTTGTAATCTATTTCAGTGCATTCTATGGTGTCTTTATAGACTTTCCAAATAACCATATAGTTTGCTGGTGAGTATAAAACAACAGAACTTCATTTGCAAACTCTTTAAATCAAGCCCTCATTAAGTGTATGGACTTTACATTATTCTCTGAATGAGAAGAAACACCTTGCATTCAGAAGTAGCTATGTCCCTTCCTACTCCAACTAACACTAACTAATAATTGAATATTAGCAACTGCCCTGAAGTAACACTTGATGTGTAGGGAAATGTCATTCTCTGAGATAACCATCTCCCATAGCAAAAAGAGCTTTTCTTCTTAGAGTACAGTAAATACGCTGGACTGCAGGCAGAAGTGAATAGATAGTCAATGCCGAAAATTAAGAGCAAAGGTAAAAATGTTCCACTGAGCTAATATCATTACATTCAGTTTGGTCTTGCATTTAGCCAGACATAAAGCAACTTTACATTAACCAGTCCTAAATCATAATTTCAATTCTTTAGTCGACACATTAAGGTTCTTTCTTATCGTCATGCTCTTTCTAAATCATGAAAAGACATTTATTATACTCACCATTTCTATTCTAGAGCTCAGTGCAGTGCTTTGATAACACAGTGGGTATTTATTCAATCCTTATTGATAATTTTCTCTCCTGTGATACTTCATTTATCAGCAGTTTTCCTAGTAAGGCATACGCCATTCTGCTATGAGCAACAGTAAGTAAAAAGACATTATTCAAGCAACTACTAGAAGCAGAAAAATGAGTGCTCATTTTTGTGTTTACAGAGCTGTGTTTTTATGTCCCAACCAATTTAATTTTTATGATTATGGCAGGTTAATCTAAAGCTTAGCAGAGACTATATTTGATAGCTATTGTGGATAGAACAGAAAGTACCATTGGAATCTTACACATAAGTGTATAATTATCCAAATTAAATTCACAGCTCAGAAAACGTGAACCATTTTTGGTGTGTGTGTGTGTGTGTGTGTATCATTTACAAGCCGTAAAAAGAAAATAAATCTGTGATTCATAATAATTTTAAAAAAGGTTTCATTTTAAAACAAAGAATATGTTCTATTTCCTATGAGAGCTGATAATTTGAACATTTTAAACACAATTTTCATAGTAGTTTGCAATTGCTCCCTGAATGGTTAACCCCTCCAATAGCACTTTGTAGGATTTTGCAACAGTAAACTCTTATCCACAATTGCATCCTCTTACCTTAACATTATCTCTTAATTATAATATGTGAATAATCAACATATAAAGCCTATTCCCAATGTTTTTCTTATTCTAAATTAAATCAACATGGAAGATATTTTTTTTAAATAGAGAAATGTTATGTGAAGCAATAAACAGTGTAATCCAATATTAAGTAATTAAAATTACATCTCCACTATTTTGGCCAACCAGCTGTAAATAGTTGTGTTTGACAGAAGTAAATTAGCTTTATATTTAATTATTATATCAATATTCAATTATTTATTTTATATTATATATTTAATTTTATACCAATATTTTATATTTAATTATTATATCAATAATACCAACATACCTCTACAGCTAAACTGATAGTTACTATACTCACTAATTAAAATCAAAGTTAAAAGGTAGCTTGATAAGTGTTCTATTTGTGAAATGCGAATTCAAAGAGAAAAAAGTAGACAAAAAAATGGGTCTTGATTATTTTTCAAAATTTTTAAGTTAAAAACTAAATGAAAAATTAAAAAAATAAATTTATCATGTCATGTAACTACCTTTGGAAGTGAATAATTTAGAAAAAGAAGTGAATTTCATCTATTTGTGTATTATAGTAAATATAAAATTAAATATACATATATGTGAATGACATTAACTCTAAATGAAAGATTAAACATTATACTTTGATCTCTTTGATTTTGGTGAACACTATTTAATAAACATTTATGAATCTATGGGATGCTGAAGACACAAATTTGATTAAGGTCTTTGCCTCAGAAAGCATGCAATATACTGGGAGGAGATAACATAGATCTAAATAAATCCTATCTGATAAGTATTAATTAAAAGAGGCATGGAAAAATTGATGTGGGAGAACTAAAAAGGGAAAAAATAACTGCAAAAAAGCCTGGAAAGTCTTCATGAAGAGGGTGATAATAAGCTTAATCTTTAGACAGGATTTTTCTAGGATAAAAAGGGAAGAAAGGGCATTCTATACAAGTACAAAGACATAAAGATATGAAAGGGGATGGCACATTCAAGGAAGTTTGGTACAACTAGAATTTAGTTTGCATGACTAGAGGAAAAAAGAGGTTTCTCTTTTTATTCTGAAAGAAAAGAATCCTGAGGAAGGAAATAGCACTATCCAGAGATCAGTGAGGTTCAAATTATAAAAGACTATGTATGCCACAATAAAGAATTTAGACTCTATTACTAGGCAGTGGGGAATCATTACCACTGCAAGTTATTAAGCAGAAGAGTAATGGGATCAAAATTGTTTTAGGAAGATAATTCTGTCACTAGTGTAAATAATTGTATTGGTGGCATTTTTGAGACACGGGTCAGGAGATCCTCTATGAACTTGTTCCACAGAACAAGAAAAATGATAAAGGATGAAATAAAATTCTGTAATGGAAGAGTAACAGGAGTTGAAACCTTGAGAAATATATCTTAGATAAGCTAGAAGTGTCCTAGAGACCAGTTTGTATGTGGTGATTGAAAGAAAGGGAGTCACCCAAAGCAAGCTATACATTTAATGTAGTCCCTGTGAAAATAACAAAAAAAACCCACAATTTTTCACAGAGCAGAACAAACCTAAAATTTGTATGCAACCAAAAAAGACCCCCAAATAGCCAAAGCAATCTTGAAAAAGAAAAATTAAGATGGAGGCATCACAATTCCAGACTTCAAGTTATATTGCAAAGATGTAGTGATCAAGGCAATATGGTATTGGCACAAAAATATACACAGATCTATGGAACAGAATAACAAACCCAGAAATCAACTCACAACTATTGGTGATTTAATCTTTGACAAAGCAGAAAAGCATATCCAATGGGAAAATGACTGTCTCTTCAACAAATGGTGTTGAGAAAAATGAACTCCAACATGCAACATAATAAAACTGGACCAGTTTCTTACAACACACACAACAATACATTCAAAATGGATGAAAGACCTAAATGTGAGACAAAGAAACCATCTCTAGCAGAGAAAACAGACAGTAACCTCTTTGATGTTGGTCATAGCAACTTCTTTCTAGATATATCTCCTAAGGCAAAGGAAACAAAAATAATTCAACTTTTTTTAAAAAAAGAAAGTTTAAAGTTACAGTTGGTGTTCTAAGTAAAGAAAAAAAAAAGTGTTCAGGAGCACCTTGGTGGCTGAGTCTGTTAAGCAGCCAACTCTTGATTTTGGCAAAGAACATGATTTCAGGGTCCTGGGATAAAGCCTCTCATTGGGCTCTGTGCTCAGTGGGGAGACTGCTTGAGGATAATCCCTTTGATCTCCCCCCATTCACACACATATTCTCTTTCTCTTAAATAAATAAACATATCTTTAAATTTTTTGAAGTAAAAACTCATAATCATCTCTAAAATTACAAGAAGTAGGGGTGACTGGGTGGCTCAGTTCATTAAGCATCAAACTCTTGATTTCAACTCAAGTCCTAATTTCAGAGTCTTGATATGAAGCTTCAGATGGGGCTCTGCCTTAAGTGGTGAGTCTCCATGAGATTCTTTCCTTCTCCCACCATGCTCTCTGTCTGTAAAATAATCTTTAAAAAATTTTTAAAAATAGAAAAAGTAAAAATACAGAAATATAATAAAGTCAATAATCATTAATGACAAAAGGAAAAATCTGAGCACCTTGTAGGTAGAAAGATTTTTTTAATTGATAAAAGGCATTATGCCAAAGCTTAGAGCAAATAAATGATAACTGTGAAATCTTTTTTTTTTTTTTACAGACAGAGATCACAAGTAGGCAGACAGACAGGTAGAGAGAAAGGGAGAAACAGGCTTCCCGCCAAGCAGAGAGCCCAATGCGGGGCCCTATCCCAGGACCCTGAGAACATGACCTGAGCTGAAGGCAAAGGATTTAACCCACTGAGCCACCCAGGTGCCCTGGTAATTGTGAAATCTTAATAGCATCCCTCTTAAAATTAAGAATAAGGCTTACTATATATTTATATTCTTAAATTTATACTATAAGTATTTGTCCTAAAAAAAAAGTTCAAATGAACCACATACCATTATGCCACAAGGAACTAGAAAAAGAAGAAGCTTAGCTGAAATTTATTATATGAAGGAAATAATAGAAAAATTAGAAATAAATAAAAGGGAGACCAGAATAATCAATAACATACCAATGAAAGTAATGACTAGTTTTTCTAAAAAGCGAAAAAAAATTGGCAATGCTTTAACTGCATTAACTAAGAAAAAAAAAGTCTCAAAAAACAAAATGAGAAATGGAAAACAATACAACAGAAAACATAGAAATGCATAACATGATAACAGATTACTAAAATATATATAATATATATAATATATAACATAGAATATTTATAGATCATAATATGTTATATATAACATAATATATTAATATATTCTATATATACAAAATATAATATATATTTTATATTTTATATAAATATATAAAATATATGTAAATGTATATGATATATATAATATATTATATATAAAATATGTCATATATATTTAAATATATAAATATATAAATATAATTAAATATGAATATATATATTTATAAATATATCTAAATATACACGAATATATATAAAATATGAAATATATAATATATAAACATATATAAATATAAATAATATACATATTATATATAATATATATTCTTATTTAATTAATATTGATTAATAACTAATAATCATTATTGATTAATTAATTAAATAATGATTTATATTAATCGTTTTAATACTCGATACTTAATTAATGTTTAATTAATACTTAATATTATTAATATTAATATTATTAATCGATAATTAACATTATTAATTAATATATTAAACATAAATAAATATATAAATGTATATTTATATGTAAATACATATATAAAATATATAATATATATATTAAAGATATATATTATATATTATATATATTTATACATATACAATATATTATATATATTTATGTATATAATATATTTTATATATAAATATATATTTTACATATAATATATAAATATATAATAGTCATAATATGTAAATAAATATATAATATATAAATAAATATATCATATATTATATATAATATATAATATAAATATATATATATAATATATAGTATAAATAAATATATATTATATTTATAGAAAATATAATATATATATTTTATATAAAATATATATTAGATATATTTTAGTAATGTGTTATTATATATATAAATATAAATATGATATATATTTTATATATAATAATAATTTATATATTATAATAATTATAAATATATATTTATATTTATATTTAATAAAAATAAATACATTATACTTATATATATAAATTTATATATATATAAATTTAATATATATGTAATATAATATAATCATGATTATATTAATTATGATTTAATATATTAATTATTACTATAATAGACTAATCAATAATAATAATAAAATATAATAATGTATATATAAATATATTATATATAGTATTTATTAAGTTATATATTATATATAATATATAAATTACATAATATATAATTAAATATATATTTATATAAATATAATTTATATAAATATATAAATTTAATAAATATTTCATAAATATATAAAATATAAATTTATATATAAATTACATAATATAAGTAATTAAATATATATGATATGAATATATTTATATATTTATATATTATATATTATATATATTTATTTATAATATATATTTATATATATGTTCATATTTATATATATTTTATTTATATATAATATATAAATATATAAAATATATACATTATGTATAAAATATATGTATAATATATAATATAATATATAATATTATATTATATATTATACATTATATATTATTTATTATATATAATATATATATATTATACATTATATATAATATAATATAATATTATATTATTATATTATTGTATATATTATATATATAAATATATATTGTATATATTTTAGTATATATATATACACATATATATTTTTATATTTATATTTATAACATATTAATATTTATAATATATATCTTCTTTATCCTTTCATCTCAATAGACATTTGGGCTCTTTCCATATTGTGACTATTGTGAACATTGCTGCTGTAAGCGTATGTCCCTTTGAATCAGGATTTTTGTATCCTTTGGGTTAATATCTAGTAGTGCAGTTGTTGAATGGTAGGGTAGTTCTATTTTTAATTTTTAGGAGAAACTCCATACTGTTTTCCAGAGTAGCTGCACCAGTTTGCATTCTCAAGAAATGTTTCTTAATATCCTCACTCACATCTGTTGTTTCCTGAGTTCCTCATTTTAGCCATTCTGACCAGGATGAGGTCATATCTCACTGTGGTTTTGAATAGTATTTCCCTGATGTTGAATGATGTTGAACATTTTTTTTCATGTGTCTATGAGCCATTTTTATGTCTTCTTTGGAAAAATGTCTGTTCATACCTTATGTCCATTTCTTTTTTTAAAGATTTTTATTTATTTATTTGACATACAGAGATCACAAGTAGGCAGAGAGGCAGGCAGAGAGAGAGGGGGAAGCAGGCTTCCTGCTGAGCAGAAAGCCTAATGTGGGGCTCAATCCCAGGACCCTGGGATCATGACCTGAGCCGAAGGCAGAGGCTTTAACCCACTGAGCCACCCAGGCACCCCTTATGTCCATTTCTTCAATGGATTTTTGTTTGTGTGTGTGTGTGTGTGTGTGTGTGTGTGTGTGTGTATGTGTGTGTGTTGAGTTTGGTAAGTTCTTTATACATTTTTGGTAGTAGATTTTTATCTGATATGTCATTTGTAAATTTCTTCTCCAATTCCATTGGTTGCCTTGTAGTTTTATTGATTATTTCCTTGGCTGTGTGAAGATTTTTATCCTGATGAAGTCTCAATAGTTCATTGTTGTTTTTGTTTCTCTTGCCTTTGGAGACATGTCTAGGAAGAAGTTGCTGTGGTTAAGGTCCAAGATGTTGTTGCCTGTGTTCTCCTCTAGGATTTTGGTGGTTTCCTCTCACACATTTAGGCATTTACTCCATTTTGAATTCAATTTTGTATATGGTGGAATAAAATGATCCAGTTTCATTCCTTTACATTTTGGTGTCCAATTTTCCCAAAACTATTTGTTGAAGAGACTGTCCTTTCTCCATTGGATATTTTTTCTTTCTTTGTTAAAGATTAGTTGACCATAGTGGTGCCTGGGTGGCTCAGTTGTTAAGTATCTGCCTTCAGCTCAGATCATGATCCCAGCATCCTTGGATCAAGACCCGCATCAGGCTCCCTGCTCAGTGGGAAACCTGTGTTCCCTCTCCAGTCCCCTGCTTGTGTTCTCTCTCTTGCTGTTTCTCTCTCTGGCAAATAAATAAAACATCTAAAAACAAAACAAAACACATTAGTTGACTATAGAGTTGATAGTCTATTTCTGGGTACTGCGTTCTGTTCCATTGATCTCTGTGTCAGTTTCTGTGCCAGTACCATACTGCCTTGATGATTACAGATTTGGAATACAGCTTGAGTCTTGAATTGTGATGCTTCCTACTTTGGTTTTCATTTTCAACATTACTGTGGCTACTCAAGGTCTTTTGTTGTTCCATGGAAATTTTAGAATTGTTTGTTCCAGCTCAGTGAAAAACACTGCTTGTGTTTTGATAGGGATTCCATTGAATGTGTAGATTGATTTGGGTAGCACAAACATTTCAAAAATATTTGTTCTTCCAATCTATGAGCATGGAATGTTTTTTCGATTTCTTTGCGTCTTCCTCAATTTCTTTCATAAGTGTTCTAGAGTTTTCAGAGTACAGATCTTTTATCTCTTTGTTAGGTTTATTCCTAGGTATCTTAAGGTTTTTGGTACAATTGTAAATGAGATTTATTCCTTAAATTCACTTTCTACTGCTTCATTATTAGTGTAGAGCAATTCAACTGACTTCTGTGCATTGATATTATGTCCTGCTACTTTGCTGAATTCCTGTTTCAGTTCTAACAAATTTTTGGTGGAGTATTTTGGATTTTCTACAGAATATCATGTTGTCTGTGAGTAGTAAAGGTTTGAGTTTTTCTTTGTTAATTTGATGGCTTCTATTTCTTTTTGTCTGACTACTAAGGCTAGGACTTCCAGTATTATGAACAAAAGCAGTGATAATGTACATCCCTGTTGTGTTACCGACTTTAGGGGGGAAAGCTCTCATTTTTTTCCCACCGAGAATGATATTTCCTGTAGGTCTCTCATATATGACTTTTATGATGCTGAAGTATGTTTCTTCTATCCTTATGCTATGGAGAGGTTTTATATTGTTGTTGTTGTTGCTGCTGTTGTTTTTTAATCAAGAAAGGATGCATTTTCTTTTTCTGCATCTATTAAAAGGATGATATGGTTCTTATACTTTCTTTCATTAATGTAGTCTATCACATTCATTTATTTATGGACGTTGAAACATCCCTAAAGCCCAGGAATAAATCTCACTTGGTCATGGTGAATGTACTGTTGGATTATATTAGGTAGTGTCTTGGTGAGAATTTTTGCATCCATGTTCATCAGGTATACTGGTCTCTAATTCTTTTTAGTGTGGTCTTTGGTTTTGGGTTCAAAGTAGTGCTAGCCTCATAGAATGAGTTTGGACATTTTCCTTCTATATCTATTTTTATAATGGTTTCAGAAGGATAGACATTATTCTTCTTTAAGACTTTTGTAGACATCCCATGAAATTTGTTTGTTGCAGAGATTTTTGATTACTGATTTTTTTTTTCTGGTTATGGGTCTATTCAGGTTTTTAAATTTTTTTCTTGTTTCAGTTTTGGTAGTTTGTATGTTTCTAGAAATTTATCTCTTCCTCCAGATTGTCTAATTTTTTAGCATACATTGCTCATAATATTCTATTATAATTGTATTTCTTCTGTGTTGGTTGTGATCTTTCTTGTTTCATTCATGATTTTATTTATTTGGGTCCTTTCACTTTTCTTTTTGATAATTCTGGCTAGGGGTTTGATTTCAATCTATATAATTGATTTCTGTTCTAATCTCTATTATTTCTCTTCTTCTGTTGGATTTAGGCTTTATTTCCAATTCTTTTTCCAGCTACTTTAGGCATAAGTTTGTTTTTGTATTTAGGACTTTTTTGGTTTCTTTTGGAAGGCCTGTATTGTGATATACTGCCCTCATAAGGCCATCTTTGCTGCATTCCAAAAGGTTTTGAACTATTGTGTTTTCATTTTCCTTTGCTTTCATTTATTTTTAAAAATGTTCCTTCATTTTCTGGTTGACCCATTCATTCTTTTGTAAGATATCCTTTAATCTTCATGTATATTTGGTCCTTCCAAATTTTTTTTCTTGTGGTTGACTTCAAGTTTCATAGCAATGTGTTCTGAAAATATGCATGGTATGATCTCAGTCTTTTCGTACTGGTTAGGCCTGATTTGTGACCCAGGATGTGATATATTCTGGAGAATGTCCCATGTGCACTAGAGAAGAACGTGTATTCTGTTGTTTTGGGATGGAATGTTCTGAATATATCTGTGATGTCCATCAGTTCCAGTGTGTCATTCAAAGCTCTTGTTTCCTTATCGATCTTCTGCTTAGATGATATGTCCATTGCTGTGTCAGGTTTAAAGTCTCCTACTATTATTGTGTTATTATCAATGGCTTCTTTATGTTTATTATTAATTGATTTATATATTTGGGTGCTCCCAAGTTGGAAGCATAAATATTTACAATTGTTCAATCTTTTTGTTAGATAGAACATTTTATTATGATATAGTGTCCTTCTTTATCTCTTATTGCAATCTATGGTTTAAAATTTAATTTGTTTGATATAGGGATTGATACTTCAGATTTCTTTTGATGTCCATTAACATGATAAATGGTTTTCCACCCTCTCATTTTCAATCTGGAGTTGTCTTTGGATTAAAATGAATATTTTGTAAGCAGCATATTGATGTGTCTTCTTTCCTGATCTATTCTGATGCCCAATGTCTTTTGATTAGAGCATTGAGTCCATTTACATTCACAGTAATTATTGAAAGATACGAGTTTAGTGCCATTGTATTACCTATAAAGTCAGTTTCTGCAGATAGTTTCTGTTCCTTTCTGGTCTTTGTAAGTTTTGGGTTCTCTCTTCACTCAAAGGCTCCCCTTGAATATTTCTTGTAGGGCCAGTTTAGTGTTTACAAATTCCTTTTTTTTTTTTTTTTGAAACTCTGTATCTCTCCTTCTATCCTGAATGACCGTCTTGTTAGAATGAGAGCTTTGTTGGATAAAGTATTCATGGCTACACATTTTTCCCATTTAGCACAGTGAATATCCTGTCAGCCCTTTCTGGCTTGCCAGTTCTCTGTGGACCAGTCTGCTGTCACCTGTATGTGTTTACCCTTTTAGGTTAAAGACCTCTTGTCCCAAGCTGCTTTCAGGATTTCCACTTTTCTTTGTTATTTGCAAGTTTCACTATAACATGTTGAGGTGTTGACCTATTTCTGTTGATTTTAAGGGGAGTTCTCTGTGCCTCCTGCCCTTGAATACTTGTTTCCTTGCCCAGATTAAGGAAGTTTTTAACTATACTTTGTCCAAACAAACCTTCTGTCCCTTTTTTCTGCTAATCTTCTTCTGAAACTTCTATAATATAGATGTTATTTCATTTTATGGAATCACTGAGTTCCCTAACTCTGCCTTCATGATCTAATAGTTTTCTTTCCCTTTTCTTTTTAGCTTCATTATTTCCATAATTCTATCTTCTGTATCACCGACCTGATCTTCTGATTAGTTTATCCTCATTTTTATGGCCTCCACTTGGGACTCCATGTCAGTTATAACTTTTTAAGTTTGGCCTGACTAGATTTAAGTTCTTTATTTCTTCAGTACGGGATTCTCTAGTGTCTTCTATGTTTTTTATAAAGTTCAGCTAGTATTATTATAATTGTTGTTTTAAATTATAGTTCTGACATCCTACTTATATCCATATATACTTAAACTCCTGGCTCTTAGTACTCCCTCCTGTTCTTTATTTTGGGGTGAATTTCTCTTCATCATTTTGTTCAGAGAAGAAAAGCAGAAAGTAAAAGGAGGAAAAAAAAACTATTCTAACAACAGTAATAGCAACAACAAAAACTTCAGAAACTATTTGGTGTATGTTGTGTATACTCTTGTTGTTTATTTTGGCTACTCTTTCTCACCAGTCTGTCCTCTAAAGAGTTCCTCCATTCTTGTAGTCAGGAGTATCTAGGCCTTTAATTTACTGTGCTTTGATTTGCTTGTTAAGATAAACCTCGAAAAGGAAAAACAAAACAAAACAAAACAAAAACAAAAACAAAAACCCTTATCTAAGACAAAAGGAAAAGGGACCAAAATAGAAACAAACACACAAAGTAAAAAATATAAGCATGATTACAAAGAGTAAGAAAGAAGGAATAAAGAGTAAGCAAAGAAGAAAAGAAAAGAAAAAAAGGAAAAGAAGAAAAGAAAAGAAAAAGGAAAAAAAAAAGCTGATCTGAAAAAGAAGGGAAGAAAACCAACCAACAAATGAACAAAAAATTATAAGCCTTATAAAAATAGAGAACAAAAATTATATATATATATATATATATATATACATACACATATATATATGAAAAAAAAAAGTAAGAGGTCTTGTCTTATTTTCACCAGAAGCTGATATTTTGGAATACTCTGTCTTCAGTGGTGTTGGTACATGTGGATGCCTGTCTCCCTTCACATTTCAGTAGTTGTTTTTCTCTTTTTCTCAGTTTACTTATTTTCTATCACTTTGTTTTCTGTGTCACTGCCTTTCTCTTCTGGCTCATTTATCCCATCAGAGCCTCCATTTTTTACTGTATCTTGTAGTAGCATTAGCTACTTTGTTAATTAGCTAATTAGGCTGATTAGTTTTTAGTTCATTTATTTCAGCAGAGAGAGATTCTCTAGTGTCTTCTATGCCTTTTTCAAGCCCAGCTAGCACCTTTATAATCATTGGTCTGAATTTTAGTTCAGACATTTTACTTAAATCCATATTGATTTATCCATGGCAGAGTATACTACCTCCTGTTTTTTCTTTTACACTGAATTTCTCCTACTCATTGTGTCCAGAAAGGATTGGAGGAAATAAAAAACAACAACAACAACAACAGAAACATAACTTCAGGAAATGTTTCTTGTGTATGCTGTGTACACTCTGCTATTGTATTTTGGCTTCTGTTTCCCACCGGTCCTTCCTCTAGAGAGTCCCTCCTTGATCATAGTAGGGAGTGTTTGGAACTTTAATTAGGTGTGCTTTGATTTGTTTTGTGAATTTGAGACCATAAAGGAAAAAAAAAGAAAGGAAAGAAGAAAAGATAAAAAGAAAAACAAAAAGAAATAAAAAAATAATTATCCAAGAGAAAAGAAAATGGGATAAAGATGGATACAAACAGACAAAGAATAAAACATAAACCTGATTCTAAAAAAAATAAGAAGCAAGGAGGGAAAGAAGAATGGGGAAAGAAGAAAAGAGAGGGAAAAAAAAGAAGATTGATCCAAAAAGTAAGAGAAGGAAACAAATGAACCAACAAATAAACAAAGGATTATAAGCCTGATACAAAAAAAGCGAAAAAAATAAAGAAAAAATATTTTACTAAAAAATAAAGTCACTTATATATAATAAAGGATAAAGAATTTTAAAAAAGAAATAGAAAAATAAAAATATAAAAAAAATAAAAAGTAAGAAAAGAGGAAAAAAAAAAAAAGACAGCTGGTCTTATTTCCACCAGAAGCTGATTTTTGGAGCTTTCTTTAATCATTACACTTTGTAGATGTGGGGGCCTGTGTTGGACTTCTGAGCGAAATGTCTGCTGGGCTGGCTCACAAGGGAACTTGCCCTTGTAAAGATGCTCATGCTAGGGGTGTGTGGGAGGGTGGGGTTTAGTGTAGGGGACTCCTGACTCCACTGGAGGTGCTGTCACTGAAGTCTGACTGTGTTGGTGGGTCAGGGTTGGGAGAGGTGTTGGAGAAGGAATATGACATCACCTCACTCTCTTGCCCCTGGGGAGGGGAACTTGTGGCCACCACTCTTCAGGAGGCCCTCTCAGGAAAGCAAATAATCTTTTGACTTGATTATTTGTTTTTTGGGTATTAAGTTTGAGAAGTTATTTATAAATCTTGGATACCAGCCCTTTGTCTGTAGTGTCATTTGCAAATATCTTCTCCCATTCCATGGGTTGCCTCTTTGTTTTGTTGACTGTTTCCTTTGCTGCGTAGAAGTTTTGATCTTGATGAAGTTCCAAAACTTCATTTTTCCTTTTGTTTCTGTTAGGGTCCGTGATCAAAGGAATGAGACCGACACAAAGCGAAAGTCAAGCAAAGCTTTATTTCGCGCCAAGCATCGAAAATCAAACCAACCATTCAGGGCCGTCTCTTACAAAGAGGCGACGACGACCAGGACACCAACCCCGATTACTTCCCTTACCCGACGATTCCCCCTACCCGACAATTCCCGCTACCCCATGACTCCCGCTACCTGACAATGGCTGCTACCCCATGGCCCCCCTACCCAATGATGGCACTCCTGGTGGCACTGCTCCCCCACAATGCCGCTTCCCAATGATGACACTCCAGCAGCGCTGCTCCCCAGCTGGTGAGGCCACTCCCCGGCTGGTGAGGCTGCTGCCCAACAACGATCATGACGCTCCTCCGGCAGCGCTGTTCCCCAGCGAGGTCACTCCCCAGCTGGCGAGGCCGCTGCCCAGCTGGCGAGGCCACTGCTGGGCTGGGGAAGCCACTGCCGGGCTGGCGAGGCCACTGCCAGGCTGGCGAGGCCGCTGCCGGGCTGGCGAGGCCGCTCCCCGGCGAACCGATGAATGCTGCTCCCCACAAACTGACAAATGCTACTCCTGATGAACCGACTACCGAAAAAAAAAAAACAAAACAAAAAACTGACACTACCTCACAGACTGACCTTTATAGGGATGGCTGAGCTCAGCCCACACACAGGTGGCCCATAGGACTGCAGCACACAGGGAAAGCTGCACAGTCACGCTTGGTCAACAATACGGGTGGCCAATAGAATTCCAATTTACCATAGTAAATATGTGTGTGCCCCACTGATTGGATGTCTCCATCTGGCTGGCCCACCCCTACGTCCTGGGTCTGCAAGCAAGCTCCTCTGGGAGGGGCAGGGTCAATCCAAGCCCACAACAAAAGGGCTCCCTCCACCCAACCAGGCCCCTACATTCCCCCCTTTTCTTTGGAATTTAGTCAAATCCTTGACTTCCCAGCCAGTTTTATGTCCTTCTGTTGTAATGGGTTATATTGAGCATGTAAGACTAACATTTTTATCGCTCTAATTTCCCACCTATACTTTTTGTCTTATGAAGTGACTCAGAAGCTCTTATACAAACAGATAACAATAGGAACAACAACAATGAACTCATAGTCTTTTGAGTCTTAGCTTTAGTCTACGGTCAGTGGTGTCCATTGGCTGCAGCTTCCATCTCTGGGGGGCATCTTTATCCTTGGCTCATTTGATGTGACCCACATGAATCCAGGCCATGATGCCTTTTACTTTTACTGCCATGGGGGTGGTCAGGATGACAGGAAATGGTCCCTTCCAGCAAGGCTATTGGACCAGATCTCAAGAGGCAGCCCAAACCTAGGTATTATTTCCTCTAGTGGCTTTTGGATACCACTCCTGCCATCTCATGTTTGGTGGAAAAAGCCTCTACCCACCTGAAAAAGTATCTACAAAAACTGTAACATATACTTATGCCCATATTTGCCGGGTTTTATTTCTGTACAGTCTATTTCCCAATAAATTCCTGATTCCTTACCTCTTTCTCTTTTCCCTCTTCCCATTCTAGTTTTTCCCACATTAACTGCCTGGCATTGAGCACATCCATCAACTACATCCTGAACCATACGCCCTAATTTAGAAACCTGGAACTGCTTGCCTATAAGCTCCTTGAGTTTGTGTGTCCCCAAATGAATACCCTGATGTATCGGTCTACTAACTTCTTACCTAGTCTTTGAGGAAGAATTATTTTTCCTGCTTTAGTCTTAGCCCAGTCCCCTTTCATAGTCCAATTTAGCCCATTTTTGTAAATATTTTAAATCTTCCTCTGAATAGTTCAGTTTTTCTGGTAGGGCTGGAGCTGGGAGTATAACCAGTTCTTGCACTGTCTCTCGGGCTGCTTGCTTTGTGGCTCGATCCGCTAATCGGTTTCCTTTTGAAATCAGATCAGTCCCCTTTAGGTGTCCCGGGCAATGCATAGTGTCTACTTCTTTTGGGTCCCAAATAGCCTGGAGGAGAGCCAATATTTCTCCTCTGTTTTTAATTCCTTTTCCTTCTTCTGTTAATAGGCCCCTTTCTTTATAAATAGCCCCATGTATATGGAGAGTAGCAAAGGCGTACCTGCTGTCCATATAGATGTTGGCAGTTTTATCTTTGGCCATCTTCAGTGCCTTAGTGAGTTCAATCAGTTCCACTTTTTGTGCCGAAGTTCCATGTGGCAGGGCTGCTGTCCACAGTTTCTGCTCAGGAGAAACTATCACAGCCCCCACATACCTCTTTCCATTGACCATGTAGCTACTCCCATCTGTGAACAGAGTCATCTCGGCATCCAGGAGGGGAATGTCTCTGAGATCCAGTCTTATTCCTGCAACTTGGGTTAGGACCTCCCCGCAGTCATGTGGGTGATCAGCCAGCTCCTCTGGCAGCAGCGTGGCTGGATTTAGCACCGCCAGGGGCCCGAAGGTCACTCTTGGTTCATTGAGGAAGAGGACCTGATACCCCGTCACTTGGGCATTTGTCATCCATCAGCCTGATGGAGTCTGGAGAAGGCCCTCGATAGCGTGTGTGGTGGTTATGATGAGATTTTGACCCAAAGTCAATTTACTTGCATCCTTGACAAGGAGAGCCATGGCAGCAATTATGCAGAGGCAAGGGGGGAACCCAGCTGCTACTGGATCTAGTTTCTTGCTAAGATAGGCTACTGGCCTTTGCCAAAGCCCCAGGGTCTGTGTTAAAATTCCTTTGGCCACCCTTGCTTTTTCATCCATATACAAGTGGAAGGGCTTGGTAACATCTGGGATAGCCCATGCTGGGGCACGCAGTAAGGCTGTTTGTAATTCCCAAAATGCTCCTTTGGCCTCAGTTATCCACTCTATCATAGTGAGCCCCCCTTTTGCCAGTTCGTAGAGAGGTCAAGCAATCTCTGCAAACCACAGTATCCAAAACCTACAGTAGCCCACTGTCCCAAGAAACTCCCTCACTTGTTGGGACATGGTGGGGAGGGGGTATCGGGTGATCACCTGTTCCCTGGACTCAGACAGTGAATGCACTCCCTCATGAAGATCAAAGCCTAGATAAGTGGCATGGCTCTGACAGAGCTGTGTTTTCTTTGCTGACACCCGATACCCTTTTTCCTGCAGAGTCTCTAAGAGAGTTCTCGTCCCCTGCAAATATAACTCATAGTCCTCAACGGCTACTAGCAAGTCATCATCATACTATAACAGAGTGACTCCCAGGTTGGAGGTTCTGTACTCATGCAAATCCTCATGTAGGGCCTCTTTGAAAATGGTGGGTGAATTCTTGAACCCTTGGGGAAGTCTTGTCCAGGTGAGCTGGCCTTGGAACACTTCCTGTGGGTTGGACCACTCAAAAGCAAAAAGGGCCTGAAACTCCCTTGCTAAAGATATGCATCTTTGAGATATAAGATGGTATACACAGTTCTTTTGGGTCCCAGGAGGGAGAGTAGGGTACAGGGGTTAGGCACTGTTGGGTGGATATCTTCAACCCGTTTATTAACTTCCCACAAGTCCTGAACAGGTCGGTACTCCCCAGTCTCAGCCTTTTTGATGGGCAGCAAAGGTGTGTTCCATGTAGATTTGCAAGGAACTAGGATCCCATCTCCTCGGAGGCAGTTGATGTGTTTTCTGATCCCTTCCTTTGCTTCCCGGGGAAGGGGGTACTGCCAAACGCAAATAGCCATAGCCATCGCCTTTAATTGTACCACCACTGGAGGTTGTTCCTTGGCCAAGCCAGGGGGCTCCCCTTCTGCCCAGACCTTGGGAAACTCGACTTGTAGGATTTGGAGAAGGCTCCCCACCTTTGTCTCCTCTGGATTTGAGACTGGCTCGTAAAGGAGGTATTCATCTACTGCTGCTATAAGCACCTGTACAGTGGGTTGTCTCAAGGTTGTAGTCATGGCTTCTTCTGAGAACTGAATGCCAGCTCTTAACTTATGGAGGAGATCTCTTCCCATCAAGTTATATGGGGCATTAGGGAGGACAAAAATTGATGTTTAACTACTCCCGAGGCCAAATTTAAAGTCCTTTCCATTGTCCATTTATGTCTCTCTGTGCCATTTGCTCCTTGTATCCAGACTTCTTCTCCAGATAGTTTTCCCATAGGTTCAAGTAATGATGAAAATTGGGCTCCTGTGTCCACCAAAAAATCAACTGATTTCCCCTTCACTTCAATTTTTACCTGAGGTTCGGGGAGGGGCTCTGAACCATGGCCCCTTCAGTCTCTGGTAGCAAGCATTGCTGTCTTCCTTTTGGGGCACTCCCTGACCCAATGTCCTTTTCTCTTACAGTAAGTGCACTGATCTGAACCTAAGTCTTCCCATCTACCTTCTCTGTGCTTAGGCTTTTCCTTCCATTTACTATCCTCTATCTGTCTCCTTATATCTGGGGCTGACTGACTGGCAAAAGCAAGATTCACTGCCCTCTGATTTTCGGGTGCCTCAGGGTCAATTAGGCTATACATTTTATAGGCTTCAATAAGCCTTCCTAGGAAAGCTCCTGGAGAATCCTCCTTACCTCAAGTCACTGTACTAATTCTGGCTTAGTTCAAGTGCAGCCTCTATCCCTGGAAATTCTTACCCATTTCAGTTCCAGGACTTCAACACATTAAAGACCTGTATTTGTTCTGAAAGTCTCCCATATGAATTTATTTTAAGGTGGAATTCATTCCACAAGATAACCAAAACAATCACAAATGACAAAAACTCAGAATAGATATGGTTAAATATCAAGTGATGACCCTTATCAAAACATTGAAACTCCAGGAAATGTACAGAACCTCTGGAGTAGTTACATCATTTACCCAAATGTAACCCAAGGTTTATCATTGATTTAGCAGTACTTCCTGAGTAACTCAGAGTATTAAGGAAGAGTCTTATGAGTCAAAGAGATCCCATTTACAATTCTGGGCAGGCAAAGAGAAAACTGCTTACATTTTAACCAATTGTGAACTTCTGCAATAGCAGCTAAGCAAAAAACATGTTTACCAAGAGATAGCTAAAGCACAAACCCAGTTCCAGCAACCAGCACCCTAGCATTTTATCCCATTTGTCATCCAAGCAAAACTTCAAAGTTCCAGGTTACCAAAGACTCTGAAAGCCATTTTAACAACCACCAACCATAAGAGACTATGGACTCTGAAAAACAACCTGAGGGTTTTGAAGGGTCAGGGGTGGGAGGTTGGGGGAACAGGTGGTGGGTGATGGGGAGGGCACGTTTTGCATGGAGCACTGGGTGTTGTGCAAAAAGAATGAATACTGTTACGCTGAAAAAAAATAAAAAAAAAAAAAAAAAAAAAAAAAAAAAAAAAAAAAAAAAAAAACCCTGAGACAGACAGTCAACCATCAGCCCAGCCATCTGTCCACCAACATACCTCACTTTCCACCTGGGCTCATTCCACTTTAGATGCCATGCTTTCCCGCCTGCAAGGGGGAGGGGCTAGGCATTCCACATCGGGCCAGAGAAGGCAAGGAATTCCCCAAAACAAAGGGAGTTTCGGCAGCTGCTTGGGAACATTCATTCAAGTCTTTGTCCCAAGTTAGACTAACTCCAGTTGGCTCCAGTCAGAGCCCTTAACACACAAAATGAGAGAGGAAGAAGCCCCACATCCATTATGAGGAACAGAGAGCTGAAAGTCAGAGTCCCCTCACTCTCTGCTTGCCCAATTCCCCCAAACACAACAAACACCACAATAGACAACAAAAAGACAATACAAAGACAACCACAGGCCCAGCGGTCCTGCCACCAGTGGGGATTTTCTAGGGGGACTCAAACCCCCTGACCGCCTAGGGGGACTTGAACCCCCAATGACCACCTAGAGGGACTTGAATCCCCCCAGTCACTGCCCAGGGGGACTCGAACCCCCTGACCATCTAGAGGGACTCAAACCCCCTGACCGTCCGGGGGGACTCGAACCCCCTGACCATTTAGGGGAACTCAAACCCCCCGAATGCCCAGGGGGACTCAAAGGCCCCAATGATCTACCAGCAGAGGGATGGGGCATCCCCACATCCACTCCAGCCCTGAGGAGGATGGCCACATCCAGCTTCTCCCTGGTGGGCTATACACTGGAGCTCCGCAACCAGATAGACAGATAGACAAGATCCCAATACCTCCGGAGCTTTTCCCAGAAATTCCGATGCTGGCTCAGTTCTCATCATTTGATCCCCAACAAGCCCCCAATGTTAGGGCCCGTGATCAAAGGAATGAGATTGATACAAAGCGAAAGTCAAGCAAAGCTTTATTTTGCGCCAAGCATCAAAAATCAAACCAACCAGTCAGGGTCGTCTCTTACAAAGAGGCGATGACGACCAGGACATCAACCCCGATTACTTCCCTTACCCGACAATTCCCCCTACCCAACAATTCCCACTACCCCACGACTCCCGCTACCTGACAACGGCTGCTACCCTATGGCCCCCTACCCAACGATGGCACTCCTGGTGGCACTGCTCCCCCACGAGGCTGCTTCCCGATGATGACTTTCTGGCAGTGCTGCTCCCCAGTGAGGCTGCTTCCCAGCTGGCAAGGCCGCTCCCCGGCTGGCGAGGTTGCTCCCCGGCTGGCGAGGCCACTGCTGGGCTGGTGAGGCCGCTGCCAGGCTGGTGAGCCCGGTGAACCGATGAACGCTGCTCCCAACAAACTGACAAACGCTGCTCCTGATGAACCGAAGAATGGAAAAAAAAACAACAACAACAAAAAAACAAAAAAACAAACAAAAAAAAAAAACGACACTACCTCACATACTGACCTTTATAGGGATGGCTCAGCCCTGCCCACACACAGGTGGCCCATAGAACTGCAGCACACAGGGAAAGCTGCACAGTCACACTCGGTCAACAATAAGGGTGGCCAATAGAATTCCAATTTACCATAGTAAATATGTGTGTGCCCCACTGATTGGTCTTCTCCATCCGGCTGGCCCGCCCCTACATCCGGGGTCTGCAAACAAGTTCTTCTGGGAGGGGCAGGGTCAATCTAAACCCACAACAAAAGGGCTCCCTCCACCCAACCAGGCCCCTACAATTTCCTTTGTCTTTAAGTTGTGTCTTGAAAGAAGTTGCTGTGGCTGATGTCAAAGAGGTTACTGTCTATGTTCTCTTCTAGGATTTTGATGGATTCCTGTCTCACATCGAGGTATTTCATCCATTTTGAGTTTATCTTTGTGTATGGTGTAAGAAAATGATCAAGTTTCATTCTTCTGTATATAGCTGTCCAATTTTCCCAGCACCATACATTGAAAAGACTCTTTTTTCCATTGAATATTTTTTTTCCTGCTTTGTTGAAGATTATTTGATCATAGAGTTGAGGTCAACTCAACTCTACTCTCTACTCTGTTCCTTTGATCTATATGTCTTTTTTTTTTTTTGTGTGTGTGTGTGTGTGCCAGTACCATGCTTTTGCATTCACATGGGTGGGACTGGAGATTATGCTGAGTGAAATAAGTCAAGCAGAGAAAGTCAATTATCTTATGGTTTCTATTGCTTGTGGAACATAAGGAATAACATGGAGGACATTAGGAGAAAGAAGGGAAAAATGAAAAGGGGAAAATTAGAGGGGGAAATGAACCATGAAGGATTGTGGACTCTGAGAAACAAACTGAGGGTTTTAGAGGGAAGGGGTTGGCCCAGTGATGTGTATTCAGGAGGGCATGTATTGCGTGGAGCACTGGGTGTTACACAGAAACAATGAATCTTGGAACACGACATCAAAAACTAATGACACATTGTTTGGTGAATAACATAACATAACAGAAAAAAAAAGAAGAAAAGAAAAGAAAAAGAAAAGCAAACAATCTCCTGGATCTTGGGCTTTCATCAGTTTCCTGTCCTTATCCTATCTGTTCCTGGGCCATTGTGGAACCCAGTGCCTCAGATCCCTTGTATTTCATCTCTGGCCAGTGAGTAAGATTCAAAACTTTAAGTTTTAAAGGGTCTGGCAAGGTACAGGCCCACTCTGCTCCTCTGGAGGACAATGTTGTGATGTGCCCAACACCATCCCATCCCAGAAATGCAGTTGCACAGTATGCACACAGAGGAGGGTAGAGTTTATTGTGATGCACTGCAAAAATCTGCAACCAGGTTATCTGCCATCTATGCAGGACTCAGTCCCCTACTCATTTCCGTATAAGAAAAGCAGCCCCACAGAAACTTGAATCTATTGTAACAGACAGAAAAAACAAAAACAAAACAAAACAAAACAAAATACTGACCAGATCATATACATTCTGCTCATGTCTCTGCTCTCTGCTCAGTTCTGTTCCAGAAAAGCAGCTGCTCGGTGTGCACACAGTGGTTTATGTATATTGTAGCTCACAGTGAAAAGCTGGTACAAGGTGATCTGTCCTCTGCACACAGCTCTGTTCCTGCACACTGCCCAGTGTCTCCCAGCTGGCCTTTAGTCCTGGGAAAGGCAAAATATGCTCTTCCAAATGTACTCTGGGAATGGGAGCAATCTTTCTAGTGCAACCTAGGGGGTCTCCTCACTGCAACTTATCATGTGATCCCCACCTGCTTCACCCTCACCTTCTCCCTGACTTTGTTCCACAAAAAGGGTTCCCTCCCCTTTGCAGCCCCATGACTTTCTTCTGCCCCAGTTCACGGCTCTGAACCTTGCATCTGCCAATGTTCTCTCCCTCCAACTGTGCCAATTGTTTTCTTAATCCTCAGGTCATATTCCTAGTTCAAAATATTTGGATGTTGATCTAGCTGTGTTTGAGGGACAAGGCAATCTCAGGGTCTCCCTACTACTCTGCCATCTTAACTCAGCTTTCAGTACTGTTTTGGAGATTCTGGCACTGCAATAAAAAAAAAAAAAAAGGAAATAAAGTATGCAAGAAATGAGAGTGAAATCATGTGGCTTTTTTTTTCCTGCCTGCTTTATTTCATTTAGCATTATGTGGAGTTTAAGAAACAGAACAAATGAACAAAGGAAAAAAGAGACAAACCAAAAAAGAAACTCTTAACTGCAGATAATAAACATGGTTACCAGAGGGGAGCTGGGTGGGAGGATGGGTAAAATAGATGAAGGGAATTAAAAGTACACTTATCTTGTTGTGTCTGGATGGCTCAATGATTTGAGCCTCTGCCTTCGGCTTGGGTCCTGATCTCAGGGTCCTGAGATGGAGCCCTGCGTCGGGCTCTCTGCTCAACAGGGAGCCTGCTTCCCACTCTCTCTCTCTGCCTGCCTCTCTGCCTACTTGTGAGCTCTCTCTCTGTGTCAAATAAATAAATAAAATATTAAAAAAAATAAAAGTGCACTTATCTTGATGAATGCTGAGTAATATATGGAACTGTTGAATCACTATATTGTATATCTGAAACTAATATAACACTGTATGTTAACTGCATTGGAATTAAACATAAATAAATAAATTAATTAAATAATTTAAAAATATATATAAAAATAATTTTAAAAATAATTTTAAAAAATTAAGAAGAAATAAATGAGAGAAAACAAAAGATTAATGATGTTATTACATACAGAAAACATTAAGAGAATTCATAGACAAATTGTTAGAATTAATAAGAGAATCTAGCAAAGTTGTCCTGTATATGATTAATATTCAAGTATTCACTGACTTCTATATTTTTCTATTCACTGACTTTTACCAAGAGATTTTGAAAAAACTTTATTTAAAAAAGTGAAATTAACATTCTCTTTTTGTAGATCAAAGCAACTTGAAGCAAATCAGTTAGAAAAATTGGACAGTGGACAAATACATCTGAGAGCTACTAAAGCAGCAAAGATTACAGTGTCTAAGATTCTGAAACAGAGATAACTTTTGAGAAGTGAGCTAACTTTACCTGCCTTTATACTGGGGGCAATATTCAATTTTGGATATACACAAAAGCCTGAAAATCTGGGATTCTCCTGGAAAAGAGCCACTATTGGAGAATCGAACAGCATACCTACAATCTGATCCAATCATTCCAATCATATGTAGTTATCTCTCCAAAATGGAAACTTATGTTCACACAAAGTCTGTACAGGAACATCCATATCAACTTTATTTGTAATAGTCACAAACTGGGAACAACCAAAATTTCCTTCAGCAAGGACATAGTTATACAAAACCTGTATACCCATATAATGGAATATGTTTTACTAATTAAAAAAATAAACCTGCTGATACAATTACTTGGATGTGTATCAAGGACATTATGTTCAGTCAAATAAGCCAGTTATAAAAAAGCATATATGGCATGCTTCTAATTATATGAAAGATCTTAGAAAATACATACTAAACATTATTAATAGAAAATAAACCAGTTGTTTTCTGGTTTGAGGAGTATTTAAAAGGGAAAGAATGGCATTACCAAAAAGGCATAAGGAAAATTTTGGCTGTGATAGATATGTTCATTGCCTTCATTGTGGTGATGTTTTAATATGAATATATATATATGGAAAAACATCAAAATGTATACTGAATTACACTCTTGCTTTTATGCCATGATATGGAATGTTATTTTATTTGAAATACAAAATAGTTAACATTGAAAACTCACCATATATAGCTATAAACCATCATTCTGTGTAATGACCAATCTAGTTACTCATCCTTATTTGCTGAGCATGTGGATCTTCCCCTTGCATAGTATGTTTCTCTGAAATATTCATAATAAATGTACATTATTTAAAATATACAGTGTTGTGTGGCATTTCTCTTCGGAAATGAGTTTTCTTTTACTTCGTGTAAAATTCAGTGAGAATTGAGCTTTGGTTGAACCAAAATTCAAAATTCTATAGATTGTCTGCTCTTTAAGGTTTTAGTCTGAATTTATAAGTCTAAGTTTTATTTAACATATTATAATTTTTAATATTCTGCTCAAAAAAGTTAGAAATAAATTTTTAATGCAGTGAATCTCAACCATCTTACCAAATAATTTGTGGGTGATGTCTACATGACCTATACATTTATTCAGATTGAGACCTAGGTATAACTTTGCTTCCTCCACCTACCATTCAGAAAAGCTTATCAATACACAAATAAATGAAAGTTTATATAAAAAAGCCTTCAATTCTCTCTATGGTATAAAAAAATTCATAAAGAAAATTGATACCTTTATTACTACTACTAAATTATTTTTGAAAACCTTCACAACCAATCACATATACCAACAGTTAATTGTGAATCACTATTGTGTGACAATACTAAAGTTGTGAAGTCTAATCCTAATGTGAAATTCATTCTTAATGAAGTCTTAGTTTTACAGCAAGAAAAATTATTTCTGAAATGTCATTTTAAAATATATTGACTCTTCTCCTTTTCATCTTCCTTTCTTTTCCCCTTCACTTCTCTTTGCTACCTTTTCATTTTTCTCTTTCTATGCATTTTCCTTTTCTTTCCTTCAATTCCCTCCCTTTCCTGACCTGGGGGGAAGCTGCAGTGGCCATAATCGAGCTGTAAGAGCACAACCTGGGTGAGAAGAACATCTGCTTAAGGAAGGCTGCCTGTTACAGGATATCCAAGCCTAAGGAGGATGAAGAAAGCATCCTACTACATGTGATACTTTGATACACATGTGGTATCAGAGCCCAAATATATTAGGAGGCCTCTGCATGGGTTTCAGCCCAAGCAATATGAAGAGGTTATTACACAGCAGGATGGCCTGCTGGGGGAGGAGGGAGTCAAATCTGAGTCTGGGGAAGGCATTTCTGTATAGGAAGAGCCTGGCATGGAATGTTAGAATCTGAGCAAAATCAGGAGGGCATTTCTGGTGGAACGAAAGCAGCCTAGCATGGGGTTTGAGCAGAGTGAAAAGGACATCCATGCAGGGAAGATATACTGAAGCAATGAAATGTGAGCCAATATATGGTAGGAAGTATGTGCCAAAGAAGATGTCTGGCACAGTGAATCAGACTCTAAGGGGGAGTGAGAAAGACATAGCATTCAAATTTCAGTGACTATGAATAAAGTAATATCAGAGCACAAACATGCCTGTTCATTTCAGAGTTTATGGCTACTTCTTGCTTCAATAGTAGTCAAGTAGTTGTGATGGAGAACTTATTGACTTAAAAAGCCTAAAGCATTGGGGTGCCTGGGTGGCTTGGTGGATTGGGGCCTCTGCCTTAGGCTCAGGGCATGATCCCAGGGTGCTGGGGTCAAGCCTCGCATCGGGGTCTCTGCTCAGTGGGGATCCTGCTTCCCTTCTTCTCTCTCTGCCTGCCTCTCTGCCTACTTGGGATCTCTGTCTTTCAGATAGATAAATAAAATATTTTTTAAAAAGCCTAAAGTATTCACTATCTGGCCCTTTGTAGAAAAAGTAAAGTTTGTTAACTTCTGTCTTAATGTTATGCTTAATTCATAACATGAATTAGGATATCTTTCTTATTTTTATTCCATGAAAGAATTTTTGAAAGATTAATGCTATTTTTTCCTTCAATGTTTGATTCATTGGTGAAGATTTCTAGAGAAAATACTAACAGGATAAACTTTATAGTAATACAATTAAATTATTTAATCCAGAGATTTCAAAGTGTGGTTCTGGTAGCCATGAGGGTCTTTGGAACCACTCCAAACTTTGGAGATATTCTTGTGATATTTTTGTAATCAATTTTTAATTTATTTCCACCACAGCTAGATGATTTACTTCAAAGAATTTCAATCATTTGAATTTGTAGAGCTTCTTTTTAATGTCCAACATGTAATTAATTTTGATAAATATTTTAGTTGCATTTGGAAGGTATTTTTACCCTATAATTATTGTGTATAGTTTTCTATAGAATATAGCAATGCCTAAGATTTTAATTTTCTTTTAGAATTTACATATTCTATTTCTTTATTTTGCACCTAAAAGACAATTTTATTGAGGTATAATTGCCATATACCATTATTCTAGTTTTAGGTATACAACATGATGATTTGATATCTGTATATATTTTGAAATAATCACCACAATATATCTACTTGACATCCATTACCATACATTTTTGCAAATTTCATGTAGGTGAATGTGATGACTTTTTAAAATTTTATTTTATTTTTTCAGTGTTCCAAGATTCATTATTTATGCACCACACCCAGTGCTCCATGCAATATATGCCCTCCTTAATACCCACAACCAGGCTCACCCATCTCCCCACACCCCTCCATTCCAAAACCTTCAGTTTGTTTTTTTTTTTTTTTAGATTTATTTATTTATTTATTTATTTGACAGACAGAGATCACAAGCAAGCAGAGAGAGAGGAGAAAGCAGGCTCCCCATGGAGCAGAGAGCCCGATGTGGGGCTCGATCCCAGGACCCTGGGATCATGACCTGAGCTGAAGTCAGAGGCTTTAACCCACTGAGCCACCCAGGCGCCCCCCAAAACCTTCAGTTTGTTAATCAGAGTCCACACTCTCTCACAGTTCCTCTCCCCCTCCAATTTTCCCCAATTCACTTTTCCTTTCCTTCTCCTAATGTCTTCTGTATAATTCCTTATGCTCCACAAATAAGTGAAACCATATGAGACTTGACTCTCTCTGCTTGACTTATTTCACTCAGCATAATCTCCTCCAGTCCTGTCCATGCTGATACAAAAGTTGGGGATTCATCCTTTCTGATGGAGGCATAACACTCCACTGTATACATGGACCATACTTCTTTATCCATTCATCTGTTGAAGGACATCTTGGCTCTTTCCACAGTTTGGTGATTGTGGCCATCACCACTACGAACATTGAAGTACATACAGCCCTTCTTTTCACTGCATCTGTATCTTTGGGGTAAATATCCAGTAGTGCAGTTGCAGGGTCATAGGGTATCTCTCTTTTTAATTTCTTAAGGAATCTCTACACTGTTTTCCAAAGTGGCTGCCCCTACTTATATTCCCACCAACAGTGTAAGAGGGTTCCATTGTCTCCACATCCTCTCCAACACTTCTTTCTTGTTAATTTCATCCATTCTAACTAATGTAAGGTGGTATCTCAATGCAGTTTTGATTTCAATTTCCCTGACGGCTAATGATGATGAACATTTTTTCATGTGTCTGTTAGTCATTTGTATGCCATCTTTGGAGGAGTGTCTGTTCATGTCTTCTGCCAATTTTGTGACCTGATTATCTGTTTGTTCGGGTATTGAGTTTGAGGAGTTCCTTACAGATCTTGGATATCAGCCCTTCATCCGTTGTGTCATTTGCGAATATCTTCTCCCCTTCTGTGGGTTGCCTTTTTGATTTGTTGACTGCCTCCTTTGCTATGCAGAAACTTTTAATCTTGATGAAGTCCCAAAAGTTCATTTTTGCTTTTGTTTCCTTTGCCTTTGGAGATGTGTCTTGAAAGAGGTTGTTATGGCCGATGTCAAAGAGGTGAATACCTATGTTCTCCTCTAGGATTTTGGTAAATTCCTGCCTCACGTTGAGGTCTTTAATCCATTTTGAGTTTATCTTTTTGTATGGTGAAAGAGAATGATCGAGTTTAATTCTTCTATACATAGCTATACAATTTTCCTAGCACCATGTATTGAAGAAACTATCTTTTTTTCCACTGGATATTTTTTTCCTGCTTTGTCAAAGATTATTTCACCACAGAGTTGTGGGTCCATATCTGGACTCTCTACTCTGTTCCACTGGTCTATGTGTCTGTTTTTGGGCGAGCACCATTCTGTCTTGGTGATCACAGCTTTGTAGTAAAATTTGAAATCAGGCAACGTGATGCCCCCAGTTTTGTTTTTCTTTTTCAACATTCCCTTAGCAATGTGGGGTCTTTTCTGGTTCCATATAAAATTTCGGATTGTTTGCTCCAGTACTTTCAAAAATGCTTGTAAAATTTTGATCAGGATGGCACTGAAAGTATAGATTGCTCTAGGCAGTATAGGCATTTTAAAAATGCTTATTCTTCTGATCCATCAGCATGGAATGTTTTTCAATCTTTTTGTGTCTTCTTCAATTACTTTTTTTTTTTTCTTCTTCAATTACTTTTATGCATGTTCTGTAGTTCCTGGAGTACAGATCCTTTACCTCTTTAGTTAGGTTTATTCCCAGGTATCTTATGGTTCTTGGTGCTATAATAAATGGCATTGATTCTCTAATTCCCCTTTCTATATTTTTATTGTTAGTGTTTAAGAAACAACTGATTTCTGTACATTGATTTTGTATCCTGTCTCATTACTGAATTGCTGTATGAGTTCTAGTAGTTTGGGGGTGCAGTATTTTGGATTTTCCATATAAAGTATCATGTCATTTGTGAAGAAAGAGAGTTTGACTTCTTCTTTGACAGTTTGAATACATTTTATTTCTTTTTGTTGTCTGATTGCTGTTGCTAGGACTTCTAGTACTATGTTGAACAACAGTGGCAAGAGTGGGCATCTTTGTCATATTCCTGCTCTTTAGGGAAAGGCTCTAAGCTTTTACCTATTGAAAATTATATTCATTCATGTGGGTTTTTCACAGACTGATTTTATGAAGTGAGAAATGTTTGCTCTATCCCTATACTCTGAGGAGTTTTAATCAGGAACATGTGCTGTATTTTGTCAAATGCTCTTTATGCATCAATTGAGAGGACCATGTGGTTCTTCTCTCTTCTTTATTGATTTGTGAATGTTTAACCACTCTTACATCCAAGGGATAAATCCCACCTGGTCATACTGGATAATATTTTAGTGTATTGTTGGATCCTATTAGCTAGGATCTTGTTGAGATTCTTGGCATCCATATTCATCAAGAATATTGATCTGAAATTCTCCTTTTTGATGGGGTTGTTGCCTGGTTTGGGGATCAGGGTAATGCTGACTTCTTGGAAAGAGTCTGGAAATTTTCTTTCTGTTTCTATTATTTGAAACAGCTTCAGCAGAACAGGTATTATTTCTTCTTTGAATGCTTGGTAGAATTTCCCGGGGAATCCATCAGATCCTGGGTCTTGTTTCTTGAGAATTTTCGATTGATACTTGAATCTCGTTACTAGATATTGGTCTATTCAGATAGTCAATTTCTTCCTGATTCAGTTTTGGAGGTTTATAGGTCTCCAGGAATGCATCCATCTCTTCTACATTGCTTAACTTATTGGCATATAGCTGTTGCTAATCATTTCTGATGATAGTTCCTATTTCCTTGGTGTTAGTCATGATTTCTCCCTTTTTATTCATAATTTTATTAATTTGTGTCCTCTTTCTTTTCTTTTGGATTAGTTTGGCCAGTGGTTTATTGATCTTATTATTTCAAAGAACCAGCTTTTAGTTTCATTGATGTGTTCTACTACATCTCTAGTTTTTAACTAATTGCTCTAATCTTGATTATTTCCCTTCTTGCTCATGGGGTTGGCTTAATTTGCTGTTGATTTTCCACTTTTTTAAGGTGTAAGAGAGCTGGTGCATTTGGGATTTTTCAATTTTTTTTTGAGTGAGGCTTGGATGGCTATGTATTTCCTCCTTAGAACTACCTTTGACTTATCCCATAGGTTTTGGACTGATGTGTCTTCATTCCCATTGGTTTCTATGAGTTGTTTAAGTTCTTCTTTGATTGCCTGGTTAATCCAAACATTCTTGGTCACGATGGTGTTTAACTTCCAAGTGTCTGAATTCCTTCCAAACTTTTTCTTGTGGTTGAATTCCAGTTTCAAAGCATGTGGTCTGAGAATATGCAGGGTATAAACTAATTATTTTGTTTTGGTTGAGCCCTGACTTATGACCCACTATGTGGTCTATCTTGGAGAAAGTTCCTCGTGTACTTGAGAAGAATGTGTATTCTGTTGTTTTAGGGTGAAATGTTCTTTATATATCTATAAGGACCTTGTGTTCCAATGCATCAATCAAAACTCTTGTTTCTTTGTTGATTTTCTGCTTAGATGATCTGTGTATTGCTGAGAGTGACATGTTAAGATCCCCTACTATTAATGTATTCATATCAACATGACTCCTTATTTTGATTAACAGTTGTCTTATGTAGTTGACTGCTCCCGTATTGGGGGCATAAATATTTAAAATTGTTAGATCTTCTTGGTGGATAGACCCTATTAGAATAATTTAGTGTCCTTCTGTATCTCTGACTATAGTCTTTAGCTTAAAATCTACTTTATCTGATATGAGAATCACTACCCCAGCTTTCTTTTGAGGCCCATTGGCAGGAAAGATGCTTCTCCATCCTTTCACTTTCAGACTGGATGTATCTTTAGGTTCCAAATGTGTCTCTTGTAGACAGTATATGGATGGGTCCTGTTGTTTTATCTTATCTGCAACCCTGTGCCATTTTATAGGAGCATTTAGGCCATTCACGTTGAGAGTGATTATGGAAAGTTAAGTTTTTATTGACATCATGTTGCTTGTGAAGTCCTTGTTTCTGTAGATTGTCTTTAAATTTCTGTTTTGTGCCACTCTTGGGTTCTTTCTTCTTTTATAGACACCCCCCCCCCATTATTTCTTATAGTGCTGGCTTGGTGGTCACATACTCTTTTAAACATTGCAGGTCTTGGAAGATTTTTATCTCTCCATCCATTTTGAATATCAATCTTGTTGGATAAAGTATTTTTGGCTGTATGCTCTTCTCATTTAGTGCTTTGAATATGTCTGGCCAGCCCTTTCTGGTTTGCCAGGTTTCTGTGGACAGGTCCAATGTTATTCTGATGGACTTTCTCCTGTAGGTAAGGAATCTCTTCCCTCTTGCTTCCCTTTGGAACTCTTGTCTAAAATTATGATTCTTGAATTTCACAATCAAGTGAATGGAGTTCTTTCTAAATTCACTCATCTTGGAGGGTGTCCTTTCTGTCTCTAGGACATGAACACTTTTCCATTCCCTGGATTGGGGAAATTTTCATCCAGAATTTGTTCAACTATATCTTCTAGTCTTCTAGTCTTCTCCATCCCCCTCAGGGATCCCAATAATTCTGACGTTGAAACGTTTCATGGCATCATTTATTTCCCTAATTCTGTTTTCATGGCTTCTAAGCTGTTTGTTCCAGGCCTTTTCCTGATCCTTATTTTCTGTCAGTTTGTCTTCTAGATACTAATCCTATCTTCTGCCTCAGTTACCCTAACTCTTAGAGTATTTAGATTAGATTATATCTCATTGATAACATTTTTAACTTCTGCCAGATTGGCTCTCACTTCCACCCTTAGAGATTCTATTTTGTCACTAATGGTTTTCTCCAACTTAGCCATTTTCTGGAAAATTGTAACCCTGAATTCCCTTTGTGCCATACTGTTTATGTCCACATCAAATAGTTCTGTGGGAGAAGGCAGAGTCTCTGAATTTTTCCTTTATTGGGTGTTCCTCCTCCTAGTCATTTTGGTGAGAGGTGGTTGAGGAGTTGTATAGCTGAATATATCAACCATGATCCAGGCAAGGTGCACCCTGGAAAGTTTCAGAGCAATCAGAAGTCACCATCAAAAAGAAAGATAAAAAGAAAAAAAAAGATAGAAAGAGAAAAGAAGAGAGAAAACCCAGTCAAAATGAGCCCCAAATGTAAGATTTATAAGGCATATAAACAAAAACAAACAAAAAGATCAACAAAAGTAAATGACAAGAAAAAAATAAAAGAACCTAGCCAAAATGAAAGTCAAGTATAAGATTCACATAATACCAAAACAAAAACAAGTAGACAGAAACACTGACAGAAAAATAAGATGGGAGGGTACTTATAAATCCTTGATGTGGGTGAGGAAGTTTATTTCAGTTCTTCCTGGCTGTACTTTGATATCTTTGTTAAAGGACTCAACTTTCCAGAGATAAAGGGAGATTTAAACTGGTTTATATATAGGGGTAGTTTTGAAAAGAGAAAAAGGATTACCTTGACTTTGTCATTTTCTATAATGACTTTATATTATCTATACATATATTTAAAAATTAGAAAAAAAGAAAAAACACAGGTACATGTATGAAAAAAGTTCAAGTTAAAAATTTATTATGGAATATGTTGTATTAAGCCTCTAGTTGTAATGGTAAGTAAGTAAAAAAATTAAAAGAACAAGAATCATGAGAACGAATTAAAAAAATAAATAAAGAAAAGTTGTATCTATGAGCTGTACAGTTTTGGGGATGATACTGGTTGCTTAATATATTGTTTTCCCCTGATGTTAGGGTTTTACAGCTTTATGGGGACCCTGTGGTGGTTGTCCTCTTGTTCTTTTGGCTTGTATTGTGGTTGAGTGGCCTGGCACATTGTTTTTCAGTCAGTCCTGCTTGGGCTGAGTAGCCCTGCTCCCTATCAAGGGGCTTGGCTCTGCGGAAACTGTTTTTTCAGGCATTTCAGGTTTTTGTTCTTTTGAGGCTTTTTGTGTCTTTTCAGAGCTTTAGAGGAAAGCAAACTGTCTGCTCCCAGACCTCCACCTCAGAGAGAAGTCTCAGTCTGTTCCACTTTGGGTGGTCCAGAACACACAAACTACCCCTCTGCTAACTTCGCTGAACACCACAACTCCCACAGGCAGTGCACACCCCCAGCCACCATTTCAGTTGTTGCCCAAGACTCCACTTGTCTCTGCACCCAAATGCCACTAAAATCATGTGCAATATCTGTCTGGGCAAGTCTGAACCCAGGTGACTGATATTGCCGGGACTGCTGTCTGGGTTCCATGCCCATGCCAGTTGTGCTCACACCTGGCAGAGGTGCAGGTCACAGAAGGCTGCGGGTCAAGAGACCCTGACTGGAGACCACACCAGGTTCTCTCTAGCATGGGCTGGGTGCAATCAGACCCAATGGCCATGCAGGTTTTTGAAGGCTGCAGGCCAAGGATCCTGACTGGAGTCTATGCTGGGTTCTCTCAGGTGGGTTCTAGGTGTGTTCAGCCTCCATGGCTAGTCACAGAAGGCTGTGGGCCCAGAGACCAGTGGCAGGTGCTCACACCGGGCTCTCTCAGGTTTGGGTAGGAGTGCACCCAGCTGAGCGGTGTTGCAAGCAGCAGAGAGCAGCAGGCTCAGGGACCATGGGCTGGAGCCCCACCATACTCTTTCTGGCACAGGTGGTCGCTGGTGGTGACTGTCCTGGGATTCTGGGGTTAGGCCCATGCCCGTGACTGCCCAATTCCACAAGTTGCCCCTTAAGATCTTTTGCTCTTTTTGAGTGGTTTTAACCAGTCTCCAAATTAATGCTGGGCCCCAATAACAGGGCACTTTTGCATTGGGGTATTACTTTCCAATGGGTTGCTTCTGTTGGCTCCTTCCCCCTTATGTTTAACCTCTGATATCAGTCCACACATTCCCACTCTGCTTTACCTCTCCACGGATGATCTCTTCCCCCCACAGAGATCCAGAAGTGTATAATTTATCATCTCAGGTTGATTTTGTGGATGTTCAGAGTGTTCTGGTAGATATTTAACTCACTTTAGGGGACTTGTTGAAATAGGGTCTCCTACTTTTCTGCCATCTTGCCCTTCCTCCAGAATTTGTACATTCTTCTTGATTTTTTGTCTGCTTTGTCAGTTATTCATAGATGTATGTTAAATTTTCCCCTAATTTTGTACACTTATCTTTCTCCTTCTGGTTTTTCCCATTTTGTCAATATATTTGAAGGTGTGCTTAAGTAAACAAAAATTTAGAATTGTTACATATATTCTTTTTTCTTTATGAAATGTTTGTTGTTTCAAATAATTTCTTCCTATCTTAATGTCTACGTGTCTGCTAAAAGTACAGTTTTGTCAGCTTTCTTTGGGTTTATGTTTGCATGATGTAACTTTTCTCACTCTTTTTTTTTTTTCATTTTATTTATTTTTTCAGTGTAACAGTATTCATTCTTTTTGCACAACACCCAGTGCTCCATGCAAAACGTGCCCTCCCCATTACCCACCACCTGTTCCCCCAACCTCCCACCCCTGACCCTTCAAAACCCTCAGGTTGCCCCAACCTCCCACCCCTGACCCTTCAAAACCCTCAGGTTGTTTTTCAGAGACCATAGTCTCTTATGGTTCGCCTCCCCTCCCCAATGTCCATAGCCCGCTCCCCCTCTCCCAATCCCACCTCCCCCCAGCAACCCCCAGTTTGTTTTGTGAGATTAAGAATCATTTATGGTTTGTCTCCCTCCCAATCCCATCTTGTTTCATTTACTCTTCTCCTATCCCCCTACCCCCCCATGTTGCTTCTCCATGTCCTCATATCAGGGAGATCATATGATAGTTGTCTTTCTCCGATTGACTTATTTCACTAAGCATGATACGCTCTAGTTCCATCCACATCGTCGCAAATGGCAAGATTTCATTTCTTTTGATGGCTGCATAGTATTCCATTGTGTATATATACCACATCTTCTTTATCCATTCATCTGTTGATGGACATCTAGGTTCTTTCCATAGTCTGGCTATTGTAGACATTGCTGCTATAAACATTCGGGTACACGTGCCCCTTCGGATCACTATGTTTGTATCTTTAGGGTAAATACCCAGTAGTGCAATTGCTGGGTCATAGGGTAGTTCTATTTTCAACATTTTGAGGAACCTCCATGCTGTTTTCCAGAGTGGTTGCACCAGCTTGCATTCCCACCAACAGTGGAGGAGGGTTCCCCTTTCTCCACATCCTCTCCAGCATCTGTCATTTCTTGACTTGTTCATTTTAGCCATTCTGACTGGTGTGAGGTGATATCTCATTGTGGTTTTGATTTGTATTTCCCTGATGCTGAGTGACGTGGAGCACTTACAGGCTAATAATGGCACTAAATTCATATCTCTCAATAGTTACCCTGAATGTGAATGGGCTAAATGCCCCAATCAAAAGACACAGGGTATCAGAATGGATAAAAAAACAAAACTCACTCTTTTCTATTAAATGTTCCATGGCCTTAAGGTGTGTCTCTTGTACCAGGTATATAATTTTTTGTCAATTTGATAATCTTGTCAATTAATTGATGTATTTAGTCCATTTATATTAATAAAATTATTGATATGTTTGTATTTATATTTATTCTCTTGTTTGTTTAGTTCCTCATTTATGTCCTTTTTAATTCTTTCTTAATTTTCATTGGATTAACCAGGAATATTTTATTAGAACATATTTCTCTCTGTTAGTTTGTTATAATTCCTTTCATAGTCTTGTTACTTTCGCCCTAGAACAGTGGTGGGCAAATACTTTCTTAAATATCCAGAAAATAAATATTTTATGGTTTAGGAGCTTTATATTAACAACTTTGCCAAGGTACCATAAGTGGAGACAATGAGTACATAAATAAGGATGGTTATTTACCAATAAAACTTTAATAAAACTTGTGGTTGGCCATGTTCTATTCCAATCTCTGTCCTAGAGATTAAACCATACATGCTTGACTTGTATGTTAAATATAAATTACTATTCTTAAACTCTTCTCAAGTAATACTGAGACCATAGAACACGTTAAATTCGCTTAATATTTTTTCTTGTCATTTTTATTTTCTAATTCATTTCTCTATATTTTTTTTCCCTTTTTATTTATTTATTTTTTTCAGCGTAACAGTATTCATTCTTTTTGCACAACACCCAGTACTCCATGCAAAACGTGCCCTCCCCATCACCCACCACCTGTTCCCCCAACCTCCCACCCCTGACCCTTCAAAACCCTCAGGTTGTTTTTCAGAGTCCATAGTCTCTTATGGTTCGCCTCCCCTCCCCAATGTCCATAGCCCTCCCCCTCTCCCAATCCCACCTCCCCTGTTTACTTTTAAATATAACTATTTTTAGAGAAATCTTACAAATAAAGGTACAATAAGGACCTATGCACCATCCCTCAAATTATATATATTTTTTAATTTAAATTTTATTTATTTTTATTTTTTTTATTTGTTTATTTTACAGCATAACAGTGTTCATTGTTTTGGCATCACACCCAGTGCTCCATGCAGTACGTGCCCTCCCTATTACCCACCACCTGGTTCCTCAAACTCCCACTCACCCCCCACCCCACTGGTCGTTTTTCAGAGTCCATAGTCTCTCATGGTTTATCTCCCCTTCAAGTTTCCCTCAACTCCCTCTTCTCTCCATCTCCCCATGTCCTCAATGTTCTTTGTTATGCTCAACAAATAAGTGAGACCATATGATACTTGACTCTCTCTGCTTGACTTATTTTGCTCAGCATAATCTCTTCCACTCCCACCCATGTTGCTACAAAAGTTGGGTATTCATCATTTCTGATGGAGGCATAATACTCCATTCTGTATATGGACCACATCTTCCTTATCCATTCATCCGTTGAAGGGCATCTTGGTTCTTTCCACAGTTTGGCGACCGTAGCCATTGCTGCTATAAACATTGGGGTACAGATGGCTCTTCTTTTCACTACATCTGTATCTTTGGGGTAAATACCCAGCAGTGCAATTGCAGGGTCATAGGGAAGCTCTATTCTTAATTTCTTCAGGAATCTCCACACTGTTCTCCAAAGTGGCTGCACCAATTTGCATTTCCCCCAAAAGTGTAAGAGGGTTCCCCTTTCTCCACATCCTCTCCAACACACATTGTTTCCTGTCTTGCTAATTTTGGCCATTCTAACTGGTGTCAGGTGGTATCTCAATGTTGTTTTAATTTGAATCTCCCTGATGGCTAGTGATGATGAACATTTTTTCATGTGTCTGATAGCCATTTGTATGTCTTCATTGGAGAAGTGTCTGTTCATATCTTCTGCCCATTTTTTGATATGATTATCTGTTTTGTGTGTGTTGAGTTTGAGAAGTTCTTTATAGATCCTGGATATCAACCTTTTGTCTGTACTGTCATTTGCAAATATCTTCTCCCATTCCGTGGGTTGCTTTTTTGTTTTGTTGACTGTTTCCTATGCTGTGCAGACGCTTTTGATTTTGATGAAGTCCCAAAAGTTCATTTTCGCTTTTGTTTCCTTGGCCTTTGGAGACCTATCTTGAAAGAAGTTGCTGTGGGTGATATCGAAGAGGTTACTGCCTATGTTCTCCTCTAGGATGCTGATAGATTCCTGTCTCACGTTGATGTCTTTTATCCATTTCGAGTTTATCTTTGTGTATGGTGTAAGAGAATGGTCGAGTTTCATTCTTCTGCATAGAGCTGTCCGGTTTTCCCAGCACCATTTATTGAAGAGACTGTCGTTTTTCCATTGAATATTTTTTCCTGTTTTGTCGAAAATTATTTCACCAAAGAGTTGAGGGACCATATCTGGGCTCTCCGCTCTGTTCCACTGGTCTATGTGTCTGTTTTTATGCCAGTACCATGCTGTTTTGGTGATCACAGCTTTGTAGTAAAGCTTGAAATCGGGTAACGTGATGCCGCCAGTTTTGTTTTTGTTTTTCAACATTTCCTTAGCAATTCGGGGACTCTTCTGATTCCATACAAATTTTAGGATTACTTGCTCCAGCTCTTTGAAAAATACCGATGGAATTTTGATCAGAATGGCATTAAAAGTATGGGTTTTGAAGGGGTGGGGGGTGGGAGGTTGAGGAACCAGGTGGTGGGTAATAGGGGGGGCACGTACTGCATGGAGCACTGGGTGTGATGCCAAAACAATGAACACTGTTATGCTGTAAATAAACAAATAAAAAAATAAATAAAATTTTTTAAAAAAAGTATAGATTGCTCTAGGCAGCATAGACATTTTAACAATGTTTATTCTTCCAATCCAAGAGCATGGAACAGTCTTCCATCTTTTTGTGTCTTCTTCAGTTTCTTTCATGAGTGTTCTGTAGTTCCTCGAGTACAGGTCCTTTACCTCTTTGGTTAGGTTTATTCCCAGGTATCTTATGGTTCTTGGTGCTATAGTAAATGGAATCGATTCTCTAATTTCCCTTTCTGTATTTTCATTGTTAGTGTATAAGAAAGCCACTGATTTCTGTACATTGACTTCGTATCCTGCCACGTTACTGAATTGCTGTATGAGTTCTAGTAGTTTGGGAGTGGAGTCTTTGGGGTTTTCCATATAAAGAATCATGTCATCTGCGAAGAGAGAGAGTTTGACTTCTTCCTTGCCAATTTGGATACATTTTATTTCTCTTTGTTGTCTGATTGCCGTTGCTAGAACTTCTAATGCTATGTTGAACAAGAGTGGTGAGAGTGGGCATCCTTGTCATGTTCCTGATCTCAACGGGAAGGCTGCAAGCTTTTTCCCATTGAGGATGATATTTGCTCTGGGTCTTTCATAGATAGATTTATGAAGTTCAGGAATGTTCCCTCTATCCCTATACTTTGAAGCGTTTTCATCAGGAACAGATGCTGGATTTTGTCAAATGCTTATTCCGCATCCATTGAGCGGACCATGTGGTTCTTCTCTCTTCTCTTATTGATTTGTTCTATCACATTGATTGATTTGCGAATGTTGAACCAACCTTGCAACCCAGGGATGAATCCCACCTGGTCATGGTGGATAATCTTTTTAATGTGCTTCTGGATCCTGTTTACTAGGATCTTGTTGAGAAGCTTTGCATCCATATTCATCAGTGATATTCGTCTGAAATTCTCCTTTTTGGTAGGGTCTTTGCCTGGTTTGGGGATCGGGGTAATGCTGGCTTCATAAAAAGAGTCTGGAAGTTTTCCTTCTGCTTCAATTTTTTGGAACAGCTTCAGGAGAATTGGTGTTATTTCTTCTTTGAAAGTTCAGTAGAATTCCCCAGGGAATCCGTCAGGTCCTGGGCTCTTGTTTTCTGGGAGGTTTTTGATCACTGCTTCAATCTTGTTATTAGATATCAGGCTATTCAGGTTGTCAATTTCTTCCTGCTTCAGTTTTGGGAGTTTATGGTCTTCCAGGAATGCATCCATTTCATCTAGGTTGCTTAGCTTATTGGCATATAACTGTTGGTAATAACTTCTGATGATTGTTTCTATTTCCTTGGTGTTAGTTATGATCTCTCCCTTTTCATTCATAATTTTATTAATTTGGGCTTTCTCTCTTTTCTTTTGGATTAGTGTGGCCAATGGTTTATCCATCTTATTGGTTCTTTCAAAAAACCAGGTTCTAGTTTCATTGATACGTTCTACTGTATCACTCGTTTCTACCTCATTGATCTCTGCTCTAATCTTGATTATTTCCCTTCTTGCCTGTGGAGTTGGTTTGATTTGTTGTTGATTCTCCAGTTCTTTAAGGAGTAGAGACAGCTGGTGTATTCTGGATTTTTCAATTTTTTTGAGGGAGGCTTGGATGGCTATGTATTTCCCCCTTAGAACCACCTTTGCTGTATCCCATAGGATTTGGACTGAAGTGTCTTCATTCTCATTGGTTTCCATGAATTGTTGAAGTTCATCTTTGATCTCCTGGTTGATCCAAGCATTCTTAAGCAAGGTGGTCTTTAGCTTACAGGTGTTTGAGTTCCTTCTGCACTTTTCCTTGTGATTGAGTTCCAGTTTCAAAGCATTGTGATCTGAGAATATGCAGGGTATAATGTCAGCCTTTTGGTATTGGTTGAGTCCTGCTTTGTGACCCAGTATGTGGTCTATTCTGGAGAAGGTTCCATGTGCACTTAAGAAGAATGAGTATTATGTTGTTTTAGGGTGGAATGTTCTGTATATGTCTCTGAGGTCCATCTGGTCCAATGTTTCATTCAATGCTCTTTTTACTATAATAATTTTCTGCTTCAATGATCTGTCTATTTCTGAGAGAGGCGTATTAAGATCTCCTACTATTATTGTATTCATATCCATATGACTCTTTATCTTGATTAATAGTTTTCTTATGTAATTGGGTGCTCCCATATTGGGGGCATATATATTCACAATCGTTAGATCATCTTGGTGGATAGTCCCTTTAAGAATTATGTAGTGTCCTTTTTCATGTGTCTGTTGGCCATCTGGATGTCTTCTTTGCAGAAATGTCTGTTCATGTCCTCTGCCCATTTCTTGATTGGATTGTTTGTTCTTTGGGTGTTGAGTTTGCTAAGTTCCTTATAGATTTTGGATACTAGCCCTTTATCTGATATGTCGTTTGCAAATATCTTCTCCCATTCTGTCAGTTGTCTTTTGGTTTTGTTAACTCTTTCCTTTGCTGTGCAAAAGCTTTTGATCTTGATGAAATCCCAATAGTTCATTTTTGCCCTTGCTTCCCTTGCCTTTGCCGTTGTTCCTAGGAAGATGTTGCTACGTCTGAGGTCGAAGAGGTTGCTGCCTGCATTCTCCTCAAGGATTTTGATGGATTCCTTTCTCACATTGAGGTCCTTCATCCATTTGGAGTCTATTTTCGTGTGTGGTGTAAGGAAGTGGTCCAATTTCATGTTTCTGCATGTGGCTGTCCAATTTTCCCAGCACCATTTATTGAAGAGGCTGTCTTTTTTCCATTGGACATTCTTTCCTGCTTTGTCGAAGATTAGTTGACCATAGAGTTGAGGGTCGATTTCTGGGCTCTCTATTCTGTTCCACTGATCTATGTGTCTGTTTTTGTGCCAGTACCATGCTGTCTTGATGATGACAGCTTTGTAATAGAGCTTGAAGTCCGGAATTGTGATGCCACCAACTTTGGCTTTGTTCTTCAATATTCCTTTGGCTATTCGAGGTCTTTTCTGGTTCCATATAAATTTTAGGATTTTTTGTTCCATTTCTTTGAAAAAAATGGATGGTATTTTGATAGGGATTGCATTAAATGTGTAGATTGCTTTAGGTAGCATAGACATTTTCACAATATTTATTCTTCCAATACAGGAGCATGGAACATTTTTCCATTTTTTTGTGTCTTCCTCAATTTCTTTCATGAGTACTTTATAATTTTCTGTGTATAGATTCTTAGCCTCTTTGGTTAGGTTTATTCCTAGGTATCTTATAGTTTTGGGTACAATTGTAAATGGGATTGACTCCTTAATTTCTCTTTCTTCAGTCTTGTTGTTGGTGTACAGAAATGCAACTGATTTCTGTGCATTGATTTTATATCCTGACACTTTGCTGAATTCCTGTATAAGTTCTAGCAGTTTTGGAGTGGAGTCTTTTGGGTTTTCCACATATAGTATCATATCATCTGCGAAGAGTGATAGTTTGACTTCTTCTTTACCAAGTTGGATGCCTTTAATTTCTTTTTGTTGTCTGATTGCTGAGGCTAGGACTTCTAGTACTATGTTGAATAGCAGTGGTGATAATGGACATCCCTGCCGTGTTCCTGACCTTAACGGAAAAGCTTTCAGTTTTTCTCCATTGAGAATGATATTTGCAGTGGGTTTTTCATAGATGGCTCCATGTCACTCGGCATCAGGGAAATACAAATCAAAACCACAATGAGATATCACCTCACACCAGTCAGAATGGCTAAAATGAACAAGTCAGGAAATGACAGATGCTGGAGAGGATGTGGAGAAAGGGGAACCCTCCTCCACTGTTGGTGGGAATGCAAGCTGGTGCAACCACTCTGGAAAACAGCATGGAGGTTCCTCAAAATGTTGAAAATAGAACTACCCTATGACCCAGCAATTGCACTACTGGGTATTTACCCTAAAGATACAAACATAGTGATCCGAAGGGGCACGTGTACCCGAATGTTTATAGCAGCAATGTCTACAATAGCCAGACTATGGAAAGAACCTAGATGTCCATCAACAGATGAATGGATAAAGAAGATGTGGTATATATACACAATGGAATACTATGCAGCCATCAAAAGAAATGAAATCATGCCATTTGCGACGACGTGGATGGAACTAGAGCGTATCATGCTTAGTGAAATAAGTCAATCGGAGAAAGACAACTATCATATGATCTCCCTGATATGAGGACATGGAGAAGCAACATGGGGGGGTAGGGGGATAGGAGAAGAATAAATGAAACAAGATGGGATTGGGAGGGAGACAAACCATAAATGACTCTTAATCTCACAAAACAAACTGGGGGTTGGTGGGGGGAGGTGGGATTGGGAGAGGGGGAGCGGGCTATGGACATTGGGGAGGGGAGGCGAACCATAAGAGACTATGGTCTCTGAAAAACAACCTGAGGGTTTTGAAGGGTCAGGGGTGGGAGGTTGGGGCAACCTGAGGGTTTTGAAGGGTCAGGGGTGGAAGGTTGGGGGAACAGGTGGTGGGTAATGGGGAGGGCACGTTTTGCATGGAGCACTGGGTGTTGTGCAAAAAGAATGAATACTGTTACACTGAAAAAATAAATAAAATGGAAAAAACAAGAATTATGTAGTGTCCTGTATCTCTGACTACAGTCTTTAGTTTAAAATCTAATTTATCTGATATGAGAATCGCTACCCCGGTCTTCCTTTGAGGCCCATTGGCATGAAAGATGCTTCTCCATCCCTTCACTTTCAGTCTGGGTGTACCCTTAGGTTCAAAGTGGGTCTCTTGTAGACAACATATGGATGGGTCCTGTCGTTTTATCCAATCTGCAACCCTGTGTTATTTTATGGGCACATTTAGGCCATTCACATTGAGAGTGATTATTGAGAGATAGGTTTTTATTGACATCGTGTTGCCTTTGAAGTCTTTCTGTCTGTAGATTGTTTCTATATTTCTGTTCAATGATTTTCTTAGGATTTCTTCTCTTTTATAGGACCCCCCTTAATATTTCCTGCAGTGTCGGCTTGGTGGTTGCATAGTCTTTTAAGCATTGCCGGTCTTGGAAACTCTTTATCTCTCCATCCATTTTAAATGTCAGTCTTGCTGGATAGAGTATTCTTGGTTGCATGTTCTTCTCATTTAGTACTCTGAATATATTTTGCCAGCCCTTCCTGGCTTGCCAGGTCTCTGTGGAAAGGTCTGACATTATTCTAACGGGCTTTCCTCTGTATGTTTGGAGCTTCTTTGTCCTAGCTGCTTTTAAGAGGGTCTGTCGTGAAACATAATTTCTCATTCTAACTATAAGGTGTCATAAGGACTTTCGAGAATCTAAAATCTTGGGAGGAAATCTCTCTGTCTCTAGTACATGAACGTTGTTTCCATTCGTGAGATTGGGAAAATTTTCATAGACAACTTCTTCCACTATATCTTTTAGACTTCTTTCTTTTTCCTCCCCTTCAGGGATTCCAATAATTCTGACATTGGAATGTTTCATGGCATCATTTATTTCCCAGATTCTGTTTTCTTGGATTCTGAGCTGTTTGTTCCAGGCTTCCTCCTGATCCTTTCTCTCTATCTGTTTGTCCTCCAGATCACTAATTCTATCTTCTGTCTCAGTTACCCTAGCTTTTAGAGAATTTAGACTAGATTGGAACTCATTGAGAGCATTTTGATCATCATCCCTGGTGGCTTTCAGTTCTGCCCTAACATTGCGAACAGCATCCCTGGTGGCTTTCAGTTCTGCCCTAATCAATTCTGTTTGGTCATCCATGGCTTTCTCCAACCTAGTTATTGCCTGGATAATTGTTAGTCTGAATTCCTTTCTGACATATTGTCTATGTCGATAGCCATTAGCTCTGTTGCAGAAGGTCCATCCTCTGTATTTTTCTTCTGTTGGGTATTCCTCCTCCTAGTCATTTTGGTAAGAGATGACTGAACAGATGCAGCTGGACTTATCGACGGTGGTGCAGTCAATGTGCACCCTGGAACGCTTCTGTGCAATCAGGATTCCCCACCCAAATGAGAGAAAAAAGAAAAGAAAAAGAAATAGAGAAGAAGAAAGAAAAAAAGGGGGAAAGAAAAGAGGAGAAAAAAAGAGAGAGAGAGAGAGATAGGAAAAAAAGGGAAGATAAAAGAGAAGGCTCAGCCCAAATGGGCCACAAGGTAAGATTTGTGAAGTATACAAACAAAAACAGACAAACAAAAAGACTGATAAAAGTATATGACAAGAGAATATATATATATATATATATATATATATATATATATATGCAAAAAAAGGGAAGAACCTCATTAGAAAGAACCCCAAGTATAAGATTTATATATTATCAGGACAAAGACAAATTCACAGAAACACTGACAGAAGGAAAAATTGGGAGAGTGGTTATAAATTCTCATTGTGGGTGAGGAAGGTTATTTTGATTCTTTGAAGGTATCTTGATGTTTTTGTTAAGGGACTCAACTTTCCTAAGTTACAGGGGGATTAGAATCTGGTTTGCCTATAGGGGTAGCATTGATTGGGGAAAGGGGATTACCTTGAAGTTTAACTCTATATGTATAGTAGAAAATAAAAATTTAAAAAGAATAAACTAGACTAAACTAAGTTAAAATTTAAAAAGAATTAAAAAAATAGGAAAGCAAAAGAAAAACACGGGTGTATGTATCAAATAGTTCAGGTTAGAAGGTTATTAAAGAATTTGTTGTACTGGACATCTCAGTGTGGTGGTAAATAGGTTAAAAATTTATCTTTATGTATAAAAAAAAAGAACCAGAATATTGGTAAAGAGTTAAAAATAAAAGTTGTATTTATGAAGTAGTGTTGGTTGTTCCCTTGAGTCATTTTTTTTTCCTTCCTTCCTGGTTAGTTTTCTGGGGGAGGGGCCTGCCACGTGCGTTTTCAGACAATGATGTTCCCTGAGTTAGGTCTTTCCACTCCCCTCAAGGGGGTGGGCTCTGAGGAAACTGTTTTTTTTCAGGCTTTTGTTCTCTGGGGGTTTTTATGTTCTTTCATCTGCTTTCTCTTGCCTTGACAGCTTTTGATGGTTTTTGGAGGTTTAGAGGAGAGCAAACTGCACCCCGACCTCCCTCTCAGAGAGAAGCCTCAGAATGTTTTGCAAAAGCTGCTGGCAGAGTCGGTTCTGAGTCACTGTCCCTGGGGATGCAGGAGCTCCTCGTTGTACTCAAAACCATGGCAGCAGTGGCTGTCTGGGCAGCTCCAGACCGCCAGAGAGGTTCCGAGCAGAGATCGCACACTGAGATTTAATTATTCTATGATTTCTTCACCTAATTCACGTTTAGCTTCACCTTTAGCTTCTTCTCCTTTAGCTAATTCAATTTTGAAAAAGGAACACATAGTGGGAGGAATCTGTCGGTATAATTTCAAGACATTACATAGTTATAGTAATCCAGATTGTGTGTTATTAGTGGAAGTATAAAAACACAGAAAAAGGAAACAGAATAAAGAATGGAGAAATAAAAGTACCCATATATCCCAGCAGGTTTTTTTTTTACAAAGATGCAAAATAATTCAGTGGAAAAAGAAAGCTTTTTCAGCAATTGGTGCTGAAACAGTTGGAAATTCATGACTACAAAAATGAACATTGATCTAAATTTCACATCTTTGGGAAAAATTAAGTCAAAATGGATCATTAACTTAAATATGAAATTAAAAGTCTAAAATGTTTAAAACAAGTATTAGAGAAAAACTTTGTGATCTAGAAAAACTGAAAGCTTTTCTGTTAAGGTCAGGAACATGGCAGAGGTGTCCATTATCACTACTGCTATTCAACATAGTACTAGAAGTCCTAGCCTCAGCAATCAGACAAAAAAAAAGAAATTAAAGGCATCCAAATCAGCAAAGAAGAAGTCAAACTATCACTCTTCGCAGATGATATGATACTATATGTGGAAAACCCAAGATACTCCACTCCATTACTGCTAGAACTTGTTCAGGAATTCAGTAAAGTGTCAGGATATAAAATCAATGCACAGAAATCAGTTGCATTTCTGTACACCAACAACAAGACAGAAGAAAGAGAAATTAAGGAGTCAATCCCATTTAAAATTGCACCCAAAACTATAAGATACTTAGGAACAAACCTAACCAAAGAGGCTAAGAATCTATGTGCAGAAAACTATAAAGTACTCATGAAAGAAATTGAGGAAGACACAAAGAAATGGAAAAATGTTCCATGCTCCTGGATTGGAAAAACAAACATTGTGAAAATGTCTATGCTACCTAAATCAATCTACACATTTAATGCAATCTTAATCAAAATCCCATCCTTTTTTTTTTTCAAATAAATGGAACAAATAATCCTAAAGTTTATATGGAACCAGAAAAGATCTCAAATAGCCAAAGGAATATTGAAAAAGAAAGCCAAAGTTGGTGGCATCACAATTCCAGACTTCAAGCTCTACTACAAAGCTGTCATCATCAAGACAGCATGGTACTGGCACAAAAACAGACACATAGATCAGTGGAACAGAATAGAGAGCCCAGAAATCGACCCTCAACTCTATGTTCAACTAATCTTCGACAAAGAAGGAAAGAATGTCCAATGGAAAAAAGACAGCCTCTTCAATAAATGGTGCTGGGAAAGTTGGACAGCCACATTCAGAAAAAATTAAATTGGACCACTTCCTTACAGCACACACGAAAATAGACTAAAAATGGATGAAGAACCTCGATGTGAGAAAGGAATCCATCAAAATCCTTGAGGAAAACACAGGCAGCAACCTCTTTAAACTCAGCCGCAGCAACATCTTCCTAGGAACATCAGCAAAGGCAAAGGAAGCAAGGGCAAAAATGAACTATTGGGATTTCATCAAGATCAAAAGCTTTTGCACAGCAAAGGAAACAGTTAACAAAAACAAAAGACAACTGACAGAATGGGAGAAGATATTTGCAAACGATGTAGCAGATAAGGGCTAGTATCCAAAATCTATAAGGAACTTAGCAAATTCAACACCCAAAGAACAAACAATCCAAACAAGAAATGGGCAGAGGACATGAACAGACATTTCTGCAAAGAAGACATCCAGGTGGCCAACAGACACATGAAAAATGCTCCACATCACTCGGCATCTGGGAAATACAAATCAAAACCACAATGAGATATCACCTCACACCAGCCAGAATGGCTAAAATTAACAAGTCAGGAAATGACAGATGCTGGCGAGGATGCGGAGAAAGGGGAACACTCCTACACTGTTGGTGGGAATGCATGCTGGTGCAACCACTCTGGAAAACAGCATGGAGGTTCCTCAAAATGTTGAAAATAGAACTACCCTATCACCCAGAAACTGCACTACTGGGTATTTACCCTAAAGATACAAACGTAGTGATCCGAAGGGGCACATGCACCCGAATGTTTATAGCAGCAATGTCTACAATAGCCAAACTATGGAAAGAACCTAGATGTCCAGAAACAGATGAATGGATCAAGAAGAGGTGGTATATATACACAATGGAATACTATGCAGCCATCTAAAGAAATGAAATCTTGCCATTTGTGACAACGTGGATGGAACTGGAGGGTATCAGGCTTAGTGAAATAAGTCAATCGGAGAAAGACAACTATCATATCATCTTCCTGATATGAGGACGTGGAGATGCAACATGGGGGGTTAGGGGGATAGGAGAAGAATAAATGAAACAAGATGAGATTGGGAGGGAGACAAACCATAAGTGACACTTAATCTCACAAAACAAACTGGGGGTTGCTGGGGGGAGGTAGGGTTGGGAGAGGGGGAGGGGTTTATGGACATTTGGGAGGGTATGTCCTGTGGTGAGTGCTGTGAAGTGTGTAAACCTGGTGATTCACAGACCTGTACCCCTGGGGATAAAAATACATTATATGTTTATTAAAAAATAAGAAATAAAATTCAATAGCAAACTGGAAAAAATTGAATTAGCTATTCTAGATCCTTTACTTTATAAGTTTATTTCTCTATCCTTTACTTTCTATGTCTTAGAATAATTTTGCCTATAACTACAAAACTGTTTAGCATTTGATTGAAATTGTAATATCACTTTGGAGAGAATTGACATATTTACAATTTTGAGTTTTGCAATTCATAAGCATGGTTTGTCTCTTCATTTATTTAAATTTTTGATGTTTTATGTCAGCATCATATAACTTTCAGTAAGCAAAACCTACACATGTTTTATTAGAATTACACCTAATTATTTATCTTTTTTTGTGCAATTATAAATAATGCTGCAGTTTTCATTTTAGTATCCATGTATTTTTTGTTATAATATAGACATATAATTAATTCTTAATTTTTTTTATATTGCATCCTGTTACCTTGCTGAACTCACTGTTTAGTTCTAGGAGATTAATTTTGTAGACTCCTTAAGATTATCTGTATAGACAATTATGTTATCTGCAAGTAGGAATTTTTTCATTCTTTTGTACTTTCCTGATTATGAGTTATGTTGAGCATCTATTCATGTGTCTGTTGACCATCTATGTCTTCTTTGGAGAAATGTTTGATCATGGCTTCTGCCCATGTTTAATTGAATTATTTTACTTTTGGGTGTTCAGTTATATAAGTTTTTTATAAATTGTGGATACCAACCATTTATCAGATACATCATTTACAAATATATTCTTCCTTTCAGTGGGCTACCTGTTTTGTGGCTTGTTTCCTTTGCTATGCAAGAGTCTTTATTTTCAGGTAGGCCAAATAGTTTATTTTTTATTTTATTTCTCTTGCCTAAGGAGACATATAGAGAAAATATTTCTATGGCTGATGACAGAAGAATTATTAAATATGCCCTTTCCTAGTATTTTTCTTGCTTTAGGTCTCACATTGAGGTATTTAATCTTTATTGAGTTTATTTTTATGTATGGTGTAAGAAAATGGCCCAGTTTCATTCTTCTGCATCTTGCTGTTCAGTTTTCCCAAAACCATTTTTTGAAAAGACTGTCACTTTCCTATTGCATATGTCTTTCTTACTTACCTGAATATTAATTGACCACATAATTGTGGGTTTATTGCTGGATTTTCTGTTCTGTTCTGTTGATACATTTGTCTATTTCAGTGCCTCTCCCATATTGTTTTTATTTTTTTTTGTTATTTTTTTTCCATTTTATTTATTTTTTCAGCGTAACAGTATTCATTGTTTTTGCACAACACCCAGTGCTCCATGCAAAACGTGCCCTCCCTATTACCCACCACCTGTTCCCCCAACCTCCCACCCCTGACCCTTCAAAACCCTCAGGTTATTTTTCAGAGTCCATAGTCTCTTATGGTTCGCCTCCCCTTCCAAATTTTTTTTTTTTTAATAAACATATAATGTATTTTTATCTCCAGGGGTACAGGTCTGGTCCATATTGTTTTTATTAATACAACTTTATAGTATAAGTTGAAGCCTGGAATTCTGATGTCTCCAATATTGTTTTTCTTTTTCAAGATTGCTTTATTTTGGGGGGTCTTTTGTGGTTCCATACAAATTTTAAGATAGTTTTTTCTAGCTCTGAAAAATGCTGTTGGTATTTTGATAAGGATTGCGTTAAATGTGTAGATTGCTTTGGGTAGTGTGGACATTTTAACAATATATATATTTTTTCCAATCCATGAGCATTTAACATCTTTCCAATTTTTGGTATCATATTCAAATTTTTTCATCAATGTTTTATAGTTTTCAAAGTACAGGTTTTTCACCTCTTTGGTGAAGTGTATTCCTAGATATTTTACTATTTGTAGTGAATTGTAAAATTGGATTTTCCTAATTTCTCTTTCTGTTGCTTCTTTATTAACATATAGAAATGCAACAGATTTCCATGCATTGATTTTGTATCCTGAGACTCCACTGAATTCATTTTTTTTTTTTTTTTTTAGTTCTAGTAGTTCTTGGGTAGAGACCTTATGGGTTTCTTTCTTTTTTTTTAAATATTTATTTATTTATTTGACAGAGAGAAATCACAACTAGGCAGAGAGGCAGGCAGAGAGAGAGAGGGAAACAGGCTCCCTGCTGAGCAGAGAGCCTGATGCTGGACTCGATCCAAGGACCCCAAGATCATGACCTGAGCCGCAGGCAGTGGCTTAACCCACTGAGCCACCCAGGTGCCCCGAGACCTTATGGGTTTCTATATAAAGTATCACATCATTTGCAAATAGTGAAAGCTTGAGTTCTTCCTTGTCGATTTGGAATCCTTTAGTTTCTTTTTGTTGTCTGATTGCTGTATCTAGGACTTCCAGATGTTGAATAACAGTGGTGAGAGTCAACATCCTTGTCTTTCTGCTGACCTTAAGGGGAAAACTCTGTTTTCCCCCATTGAAGATGATATTAGCTGTGATATTTCATAAATGGTCTTAAATATGTCAAGGTATGTTCTTTCTAAACTTACTTTGCTGGGAGTTTTTAATTATGAAAGAATATTGTACTTTGTCAGATGATTTTTCTGCATCTATAGAAGTGATGACAAGTCTTTTATCCTTTCTCTTATTGATATGATATATCACATTGATTGACTCATGAATATTGAACCATCCTTGCATCCCAGAAATAAATCCCACTTGATCATGGTGAATGAGTTTTTAAATGTATTTTTTAATTTGACAAGATATTTTGTTGAGGAGTTTTGCATCAGTGTTCATCAGAAATATTGGCCTATATTTCTCTTCTTTTGTAGTGTCTTTATCTGGTTTTGGTGTCAGGGTTTTGCTGGCCTCATCAAAAGGATTTGGAATGTTCCTTCCTCTTATAATTTTGGGGAGAATTTGAGAATAAGAGATATTAATTCTTTGAATGTAGAATTCACCTGTGAAGCTGTCTGGTCCTGGACTTCAGTTCGTTGGGAGTTTTTTGATTAATGATTCAATTTTATTGTTGATAATAAATCTGTTCTAATTTTCTATTTATTCCTCCTTCAGTTTTGGTAGGTTACATGTTTCTAGGAATTTATGCACTTCTTTTAGCTTATCCAATTTGTTGGCATATATTTTTTTTCATAACATTCTTTTGTAATTTGTTGTGTTTCTGTGGTTTTCATTTTTATTTCAAAACTTTCACCTGTGATTTTGCTTATTTGAGTCTTCTCTGTCTCTCCTTTTTTATGAGTTTGGCTAGAGGTTTATCTAGTCTGTTGATCTTTTCAATGAACTGATGCCTGCTTTCATTTATTTATTTTTGTTTCTTTACCATTTATTTCTGCTCTAATCTTTATTATTTCCTTCTTTCTACTGGTTTGGGGTTTTGTTTGTTCTTTTTGTACTTCCCTTAGGTGTAAAGTTAAGTTATTTATTTGGGATTTTTCTTACTTCTTGAAGTATGCTTTTATTGCTACAAATTTCCCTTCTAGATTCACTTTAGCTGCATCCCAAAGATTTGAACCATTGTCTCTTGTTTTCATTTGTTTCCATGTAATTTTTGATATCCTCTTTTCCCCTAAGATTTATTTCTTTATTTGAGAGAGAGAGAGCACATAGGGAAGGGGGAGAGGTAGAGAATCTATAAGAAGACTCCCCGCTGAGTGTGAAGGCTGATGTAGGGCTCCATCACATGACCCATGAGACCATGATGTGAACTGAAATCAGGAGTTGGATGCTTAAGTGACTGAGCCACCCAGGTGCCCCAGATGTCTTCTTTTATTATTATTATTTTTTTGTTTACCCATTCATTGTATATTAGCATGTTATTTAATCACCATGTATTTGTGGTCTTTCCAGATTTTTTTCTTGTGGTTGACTCTAGTCTCATGGTATTGTGGTCAGGAAAGATGGATGGTAGGGCTGATTATTTTGAAATTTTTGAGGTTTATTTTGTGGCCTAATATGTGAAATATTTTTTAGAATGTTCCATGTGTACTTGAAAGGAATATGTATTTTTCCATTTTAGACTGGAATGTTCTGAATGTATCTGTTAAATCCATTTGATTTAGTGTGTCTTTTGAAGCTTCTGTTTTCTTGTTGATTTATTGTTTGGATGATCTGTCTAGAGATGTAAGTGGGGTAATAATGCCCTCTACCATTATTTCATTACAACTTATTAATTCCTTTGTTTGTTATCAACTGCTCTGTGTATTTGGGGTCTTTCTTGTTTGGTGCATAAATACTTGCAATTATCATATCTTCTTGTTGGATTGTCCTCATTATTATTATATAGTTTGCTTCTTTTCCTCTTGTTAAAGTTTCCATTATTATAGTATTTGCTTTAAAGTCTATTTTGTCCATCTTAAAGTGTTTTAAAGTCTATTTTGTCCAATATAAGTATTGCTATCCCAGCTTTCTTTCAACATCCAATGTTTCTCTATTCCCCCACTTCCAATCTGAAGGTATCTTTAGATCTGATACCAGTCTCTCATAGGCAGCATATAAATGGGTCTTAGTTTGTGTGTGTGTGTGTGTGTGTGTGTGTTTATCTACTCTGTCACCCTATGTCTTCTAACTGGAGTGATTAATCCATTTACATTCAAAGTAATTATTGGTAGATATGTATTTATTGTCAGTTTATTACTTGTTTTGTGATTGTTTTTGTAGTTTTCCTATGATCCTTCTTTTGCTCTCTTTCATGGTTTGTTGGATTTTTTTAACGATATGCTTGGATTCCTGCCTCTTTACTTTTTGCATATCTATTGCAGGGTTTTGATCTGTGTTTACTAATAGATTTCTATGTAACAGTTTCTGTTTGTATATAACATGAGTTTTTATAGTGAATGAGTGTTTAATTTCATCATTTTTTATCTATTGACACAGTCATGACTTTTTTTCTTTAATCTGTTGACAAAGTGGATTTCATTGATTGGTTTTCAAGTGGTTAACTAGCCTTTTACCCTTGAAATACATCCCACTTGGACATGACATGATGTATTGTTTTTTTCTACAAACTCCTGAAATTAGCTAATATTTTATTGTGGAGGTTTTAATTTTCTTTCCCTGTCTCTTCTGGCTTTGATAGATATAATAGATATTATATTGGTATCTCTTTAATAATAGATATTATTCTGATAAGGAACTAGGAGGTGTTTCCCAGTACTGTATTGTACTCAAGATGAATCATCTGTCAGTTCCTACATCAATATTGTCTTATATGATACAAAACACTGTAGATGCTGTATGCATTACTAATACTAGACATCAGAAATGAAAAGATAATGTGAGAAAGAAATTCATATTTATTTGTGGGTATAAAAATTCATTCATTGATAATGAAAAAGCAACAATATGATTGCTTTATGGTAGCCTAGTGTAATCAATACAATTGTTTCTTTGTAGACTAGCTTACACACTGACAAATAAGTCATTATAAAGTGTTATGGCATACAGTATTATACATGGCATACAATATTATAGTCATACTCATAATACGGTAGTAGAAATGTTATTATATTAAAAAAGTTTACCTCTGGAAATAAGCTGATACAGAATTTCTCCAATTATGGGATTGATAGTTGAGGGGGCATACTGTACAGTAATGTAATTCTTAAAAGCAAATTTATAAAACTGTAAGAAAATTAGCACATAATCGGCTTAATAACAAATATTACCCACGTTATGCCATGCCAGCCTCCAAGAGGATAGGCTATCCTCTTCCATACAAGTCTTGCACACAGTGTTCTACATGATGAATACCTGGACAATGGTGATGATGATCACAGAAAACTGTCTCATAATGTGTTTGCCAAAAAATTATTAGGTTTTCACACAAAGACACTTACACACATACACACAGTTAAGTTATTAAATGTGCAGCATGAAGATTTGCTATGCATTAGGTGAAAGTGGATCATCATAAAGTTCTTCATCCCCATCTTCATATTGAGTAGGTTGAGGAAGAGGGTGAGAAGGGGTTGGTCTTGCTGTTTCAGGAGTGGCAGAGGTGGAAGAAATGGAGCAGATGAAACAGGAAGCAGGTGAAGTAGGCACCTTCAGTGTAACTTGATAAAAATACATTGTAATTTTTCTCTGACTTTTTGCTTCTTCATTTCTCTAAAAATGTTTTAAATGGTACCAATTTTTCTTCCACCATTTGCTTTCGTGTCAGTGTCCATATCATAGAAGAGTTCATGTCATTAAAAAAGTCAAAAGCAGTCATGAATAATTAGAAACCTTCTGCCAGGTTGTCTTAATGTCAATTTGTTTTCTGTCACTGCTTCTTCTACATCTTTCTCATCATCTGGCACTGGTTTGGAAAACACTCATCTCCAACAAATCATCTGTTACTTCCTCTGGTGTGGTGTCTATTAGCTCTTGAATTTCTCAATTTCTTGAAAATTTCAACATTTTTTTTACATAACCACAATGTCTTTTATGATTTCTTTGATTGGTTCTGTCATAAATCCTGTGAAGTCATATATAAACATTTGAAAAATTTTCTCCTACAGGAATTTGTTTTGAGCTTGATGATTTCTTTTTTTTTTTAAGATTTCATTTATTTATTTAACAGACAGAGATCACAAGTAGGCAGAAAGGCAAGCAGAGAGAAAGGGGGAAGCAGGCTCCCCGCTGAGCAGAGAGCTGGATGCCAGGCTCAATCCCAGCAGCCTGGGATCATGACCTGAACCAAAGGCAGAGGCTTTAACCCACTGAGCCACCCAGATGCCCCAAGCTTGATGATTTCTATCACTTTTTCTATAAACAATGACCTCAGGAGGTCTTGGATGACCAAAGGCATTATCCACTTTCCAAAAGAACTTTAAAAGGCAGTCCCTTATTGGCAAGGTACTTCCTGATTTCAGGGACAAAGCACTAATGGAACCAATCCAGAAAAATTGTTCTTATCCAGGCCTTCTTGTTGCACAAACAAAAGATGGACAGCTGGTGTTTATATTTTCCCTCCAAAATTTAAATGTTAGGAGCTTTATAAATGAGGGCAGTTATGATCACTAACTTGTGTTTGCACAAAACAGCAGAGTTAGCCTATCCTTTCCCGCCTTACATCATGGTGCTTGCTTCTCTTCCTTATTAATAAAAATCTTTTGTGGTATTTTTCTCTCCAGAATAGGGAACTTTCATCTGCATTAAAAACCTCTTCAGGCAGATAGCCTTTTCCTTTTATGATTTTTTGTTTGTTTGTTTGTTTTACTGGTGTCTGGGAACTGGCTTGCTGTGTCTGGGTGGCAGAAGCTACTTTTCTTGTTAACATTTTTAAACACCAAACCTTTTCTTAAAATTATCAAACCATCCTTTGCTGGCATTAAATTCTCCAGCTTTAGAACCTTTAATTTCCTTTTCCTTTAAGTTATTGTGTAATGAGTTCACTTTTTCTCAATTCATGTTAGTGTCTAAAGGTATGCCTTTATTTTAGCATCCTATAACCACATAAAAGCTGCACTTTCAACACAAAATAAAAAGACATTTTGAAAAAAACTAGTGCAAGGTTTTTGTGCCAGCTGGTGAGGCTACAGCAATGGTTTCATAAATTTCCTTTTTTTTTTTTTTTACAATGGTTCTTATGCTGGATTTATTTATCTTGAAACTGTGAGCAATTGCAGGTGCAGACCTCAATCTACAGTACATATCAAGGAATTCAACTTTTTCTTGTAATGTCATGACTGTTTTCTGATTTTTGGGAACACTTCCAAGCATCATAAGTTGTACTTCGTATGGGTCCCCTGGTGTTATTCAAGGTTTATGCTATTGCACTCAAGATGATGAAGAGCATATGAGAGCCATGAGAACCATGGTTCTCATGAGATCACTTTTTACTCTGACATAATTTTACTGGAAAGACAAACTGCTCATGTAGAAATGATTAGCATCACATGTCGTTTTAATCAGATACTTACAGGGGCACCTGTGTGGCTCAGTGGGTTAAAGCCTCTGCTTTGAGCTCAGGTCATAATCCCAGGTTTCTGGGATTGAGCCCCACATCGGGCTCTCTGCTCAGCGGGGAGCCGGCTCACCCCTCACCCCCGCCTGCCTCTCTGCCTACTTGTGATCTCTGTCTGTCAAATAAATAAATAAAATCTTTTTTAAAAATCAGATACTTATAATACTCAAGCTCACTGAAATAACAACAGGAGGTTCCTATGAAATTATTATAGTAGTACAGTATGTACTGAAGTTAATTTCATATAGTTATAATTTGATACTACATATTTACATTTATTTACAATTATCTTGACTTCAAATGGCAACATGCAAAGTCTCTAAGTGATGTGTGCATACTTTTTTGATATGTTTTAACTTTATAAGGGCTTTGTGTATATTTTATGGTAGCAAATGACAAAATAGACTGTTACCTACACATATTTCATGCATTCATGACATAATGTTCTCCTACTATATTGATATCTCCAGGCTCTGCAGTTTGAGAGGTTTTTTTTTAATATTTTATTTATTTATTTGACAGAGAGAGAGATCACAAGTAGTCAGAGAGGCAGGCAGAGAGAGAGAGAGAGAGAGGGAAGCAAGCTCTCTGCTGAGCAAAGAGCCAATGTGGTGCTCAATCCCAGGACCCTGAGACCATGACCTGAGCTGAAGGCACAGGCTTAACCCACCGAGCCACCCAGGCACCCCGAGGTTATTTTTTTTAATTGACACAAATCTCCAAAAAATTTTCTAGTACACTTATTGAAAAAACAATCCATGTATAAGTGGAGTCACACAGTTCAAATCCGTGTTGTTCAAAGGTCATCTATATATTGATAATCACATTCATTAATAGTGTTACTCAGTTCTTCTATATCTTTGCTGATTTTCGGTGTAGGTATTGTATAAATTGAAAGTGTAGTTCTGAAGTCACAAATGATAATTTTAGGATTGTTTATTTTTTCTTTCCGCTCTAACAGTTTTTGTTTCATGTATTGCACATGTATTGTAAACTGTGCTGTGTGGTGCATCCACATTTAGGATCCCTCTTAATTTTTTTAAAATTTTATTTATGTATTTGCCAGAGAAAGAGTGAGGGAGGGAACACAAGGAGGGGGAGTGAGAGAGGGAGAAGCAGGCTTCCCTCTGAGCAGGGCGCCCAATGTGGGGCTCTATCGCAGAACTCTGAGATCATGACCTGAGCCAAAGGAAGATGTTTAATGACAGAGCCATCCAGCCCCCCTGACTTTTTTTTTTAATTAAAGTACATTTCACACACAATGTTACATTAGTTTCTGGTGTACAGCATAGTGATCCACAAGTCCGCACACTATTTTATGCTCACCACAAGTTTAACTACCATCCATAACCATAAATTATTATTACAATGCCATTGACTATATTCCTTATGCTGTACCTTTTATCCCTTTGACTTATTCATTCCATAACTTGGAAACTTGTATTTCCCACTCCTATTGACCCATTTTGTCCATCTCCTCCGCTGCTCTCTCCTCTGGCAACCATCACTTTGTTCTCTGTATTTATGGGTGTTATTAGTTTTTTTGTTTGTTTGTTTATTTACTTGCTTTATTTTTTTAATTCCACATATAAATGAAATTGTATGGTATATGTCTTTCCCAGCTTAACTATTTCACTTAGCATAACACACCTTGGGTCCATTCATGTTGCAAATGACCAGATTTTACCCTTTTTATGGCTAAGTATCCATCCATTTTATGTGTGTGTGTGTGTGTGTGTGTATGTGTGTGCATCACATCTTTATCAGTGGACACTTAGGTTATTTCCATATCATGACTATTGTAAATAATGCTACAATAAGTGTAGAGGCACATATATGTTTTACAATCAGTGTTTTCATTTTTTGTGGATATATAACCAGTAGTGGAATTACTGGATTATATAGTATTTTTATTTTTTTCAGGAAGAGCCATACTTTTCCACAGTGGCTGTACCAATTTGCATTCTCACCAACAGTGTATGAGGGTTCCTTTTTCTCAACTTCCTCACTAAAATTTATTTCTTGTCTTTTTGTTTCTACCATTCTGACAGGTATAAAGTGATATATATTATTGTTTGATTTCCATTTCCCTGATGATTAGTGACACTGAACATATTTTCATGTGTCTTTTGGTCATCTATATGTATTCTTTGGAGAAATGTTCAGATCTTCTGCCCATTTTTTAATTGGATAGTTTGTGCTTTTGGTGTTGAGTCATATATGTGCTGTACATATTTTGGATATTAACTTCTTATCAGGTATATAATTTGTAAATCTCTTCTTTTATTCAGTAACTTGCCTTTGAATTTTGTTCATGGTTTCTTTCACAGTGTAAAAGACTTTTATTTTGGTTTAGTCCCAAAAGTTTATTTTTGCTTTTGTTTCCTTTCCTGAGGAGACATATCAATATCTCTCTGTCCTTTGATGAATTGATATTTCTTTAGCATTAGGTAATGTTCCTCATTATCCTTAATGCATTTTCCTTTGTTCTGGAATCTATGTAATATTTTCATAGTAACTCTTGTATTTTTTTTTTAAATCAGTGTTGCCATGATGTATCTTTCTCCCTCTTTCTATTTTCAAACTTCTTATGTCATTATATTTGAAAGGAGTACACTGGGGAGGTGGCTCAGCTGGTTAAAAGATTGCCTTCAGCTCAGGTCACAATCCCAGAGTCCTGAGATCAAGCCCCACATCAGGCTCCTTCCTCAGCAAGGAGTCTGCTTCTCCCTCTTCTCTGCCTGCTACTCTACCTGCTTGTGCTCTCTCTCTCTCTCTGCCAAATAAGTGAATAAAATCTTTTAAAAAAAGAACAATATTTTTTAAATGAGTACACAAAAAAAGAGATAAGCCTTTTAAAAAATCCATCCTACTAATCTTTTTATTTTAATTCTGTTTAGACTGCTTACATGTAAAGCGATTAGCCATATTTAAGGGCTTAATTCTGCCACTTTGGTATTTGTTTTCTTTTTGTTTCCTCTCTTTCACATTTCTCTTTTTCATTTCTTAACTTTGTGTGGGTTACTTCAACAAATTTTATCATTCCACATTGATTGATTTATACTTTTAAAAAATATTGTATACTTTATTATTTACTTATACTGCATGCCACTTCATGTAGCTTCCTTAGTAGCTGCTTTAGGAAATAAAATATACACATATAACTCATCTCATCTTACTAACTTTGCCATTTTGTCACCCAAAGTGAAATATTAAAACATGACTTCTCTCAGTCTCTTTATTCTCCCCCACCTCTTCTGGCACCACTGTTATGGCATATTAGACCCATCACTGCCACCAAATATCAGTTTCCTAACTAGGTTCCTACTGGATTTTTTTTTCCAAGACCTTCGGTGGTTTGTACCACCAAGACCTTCGGTGGTTTCTGAGTATTTTGTTGTTTTATCTATGTCTGTTGACCATTCTGGTTTGCAGATCTCTATCATACATAATCTGACAAAAAGATAAAAAGAAAAGCCAAGGAACTGACTACAATGCCATTCCTCAAATGACTTCCCGGGGCAGTCTACCTTCCTCTTTCCACATTTCAGAATTCCTTAACAAATGTCTATTGAATTATTCCCAGGTTATTTATTTGCATTTAGGGGGCAGAAGCAGGAAAAAAAGTATATCTCTACCAACTTTCTTGGGTTGGAATACACACACACACACACACACACACACCATTTTTTCTCATTATTCATAGTGGTTTCTTATAAAGTTGCCACAAACGGGGTGCCTGGATGGCTCAGTGAATTAAAGCCTCTGCCTTAGGCTCAGATAATGATCCCAGGGTCCTGGGATTGAGCCCCACATTGGCTTTCTGCTAAGCAGGGAGCCTGCTTTCTCCTTTCTCTCTGCCTGCCTCTCTGCCTATTTGTGATCTTTGTCTGTCAAATAAATAAATAAATAAATCTTTAAAAAAATAAAGTTGCCACAAACAATGAATTTGCAAACACTAAATCATTGCTGTTAGAGGAAATAAACAGTTTCCTGAGAGTCAGATTTGCCAACCCATCAATATGTAACCTTATCTTTTGTGTTTCTGTGGAAAGAAACCTTATTTAATATGTATTGTTGTTTCATTAACATTAAACTTACAGATAACAGCATTATAATTCATGCATGAACAAAACATATCTAGCACACTGTAAGCTCATCCAACATTCCTGTAATGCACATCATAGGTTTCTTGCACTTAGGTACACTAGACAACACTTCAGCACTATGCTCGGGGCCATTTTAAACAGTGAAATCAACAAAAAGCACAAAAATGTAAAAAGCATGGCACTAAATACAAGGGCACTTGTTTATGAGAGCTGATATGAGGCAGAATGTTGCCTTGTTCAACCTTAGCTTGGGAAGGTGCACCTTGGGTGATTCAAATATTTCACTGCTCTGCAGAAGATAATATCTACAAATGACTGTGAAGCTGTCATGAATATTGATTTTGGGACTACAAATAAGTTTAATGCATTGACAAATTTGCATACAGAATCTATGAATCATAAGAATTGACTACATATAGCTAAGATTTGAGTTAGAATTATGCATATTATATATTCACATATGTCATATTTATTTATATACTAAACTTCACAATACATTATTATTATTATTATTTTTATTATTATAGCCAGTATTAATTTTTATTAACCCACATATTATCCCTTATGTTGTCCTTTATTTCTTACTATATTTCCATGTTTTTGACTGAAATCATTTTCTTTCTTGAAGAACTCTATTAGCTCTTTAGTATGATTTGTTTTTCTGGAAACATCTTTATATTACCTTAATTTTTTTGTTTTTTTTTGCTTTAGGTAGAATTCTAAGTTCTCAGGGTTTTTTTTTCAGCACTTTAAATATGTAATTTTTATTATTTTCTAATTTTCACTGTGTCTACTGAGAAGTCTTATTTCTCCTTGAAGAAAAGCCCTTTATTCTTAATGCTTTTAAGTTTTTTTTTGTTTTTTGTTTGTTTGTTTGTTTTTACAATTGATTTTCAACAAGCTTATTGTGATGAGTCTAGGTACATTTTTTTTTGTTTCTTTGCTTGTTTATTTTATCTTGCTTATGGTTGGTAGGGTTTCTTTAATCTGGGTCCTTGACTCTTTAATTCACTCTTTTTTTTTGGCTTTAACATATTATTGACGTATATCATATCTAAGTTTAAAGTATATAATGTGATGGTTATATATATAAGTAAACGTAATGATTCCCACAATAGGAACACCTCCATCCCCTCACATATTTACTGTGTCTGTGTGTGTGTGTGTGTGTGTGTGTGTGTGTGTGTGCATGATAACAATGTTTAGGATCTACTTTCTTAGCAACCTTTATGTATATAATACAGAATTGTTAATTATCATCATTATGCTATACATTATATCCCCAGAAGTTATTCATACTAAAACTGGAAGTTTGTACTCTTCAACCAACATCTGTTTCTCCCACCTTGCAGCCCCCAGCAACCACCATTCTACTTTCTGTCCTCTGTTTCTACAAGTTGTTGGTTTTTTGTTTGTTTGTTTGTCTGTTTTTTAGATTCTGCCATATATGTGAGAATATATATATTTGTCTTTCACTGTTTGACTTATCTTACTTAGCATTATGCTCTCAGGATTATTGTATTGCAAATGGCAGAATTTCCTTCCTCTTCTTCAATCCATTTTGGAAAATTCTTGGATGTTATTTCTTTCTCCCTCTCTTTCTTCTGCTCCTTCTAGGCCTGTAACTACACATACATTAAATATTTTCAATCTGTCCTACATGCCTCTTATAATTTCTTCTGCATTTCCTGTGCTTTCATTCTCCTTGTGCTTCAGTATGGACATTTTCTACTATTTTTCAGTTCATTAATTGGCTCTACTGTTGTACCAAATCTGTTTTTTCTACTTTGCTCTTAATTCATTTAAAAATTATTTATTTGAGAGAGGGGGAGAGAGAGAGAGAGAGAATGACAGAGAAAGCATGAGAGGGGTAAGGGTCATAAGGAGAAGCAGACTCCCCATTGAGCTATGAAGATGATGCAGGACTCTACTCTGGGACTCCAAGTTCGATCCTGACCTGAGTCAGAGGCAGGCACTTAATGGACTGAACCACACAGGTGCACAATTATTTAATTTTTTTTTTATCTTGAGAATTTCTAAAATTTTAAATTTAAGTTATTTGGAAAATCATCTTTTTTGTCATATATTGTCTTGAATATACTAATCACAGGTATTTTGTATTCTATCTGATAACTTTACTATCTCAGTCATTTGTGAATCTGTTTATATTATCCATTATTTCTCATGATCATATTTATTGTCATGTTTGTTTTTACTTTTGAATACTATACAACATGTATGATAAATATTTGAGGCACTCTATGATGTTCTTTTCCTTCAGAGAAGGTTTCCTTCTCTTCTGATAAGCAGACACATTGGTAACAGATCATCTTCATCCAACCAGAGACTGGGATTACAGAAGTTTTGCTATCAGCTTTGTAAGGTATCACTAACTCTGGTTTATCTCTCGTTCTTAGGTGAAGTCTTCCCTAGGGGCCTCCTGAGATGCTGAGGTTTCAGTGGGGCATTTCATCCTTGGTGGATCGGAAACTACAATGCATGATTTTTTAAAACCCTCTGGGAGTTTTTGTTCTGCTCTTCAGAATGTTCTTCTTACTGTTTGCCCTTCTGTTTTGCACAGTTCAATAATTTGACAAATGTTTACAATGGAAAACTGGTGGTATATCAGGCTCAGTTCAATGCACCTCTCTTCTCACTAGGTTTTTACTGGTTGTTCAAAGCAGATTTGACTCTAATTTTTGTCTCTCTTGACCCATAAAATTGCCAAAAGTTGTACTTGTTTCTTTGTCTACTGGCAGCAGCCTTTGTTCTCGTTTTCTGCTGGAACAGCAGACTAGGAACAAACAAATGTTATAGAATTATTACTCACTATTCTTTCTTTTCTCTGTTACCTCTCAGCAGTTGTTAGATACTTTCAAATATATTTTTAGTACTTTATCCAGCATTGGATTTTATTGAGTGGGAGGATTAGTCTGTCTCAAGCTTTCTTACCATAGCCTGAGGAAATCTCATAACGTGCTTCATTTTTATATAGTTTTAAATTTGCCTTCTATTATTATCCTTTCCTAAATAATACCTCAATCTTTGTAATAAAATTTCACAACAATCAAACCATTTTATGGACATATTACAGTAATATTTATTAGCCATGTATTTTAGGTATTTTGTAAGGACATTTTCTTATTTATTGTACTTTTAAGAATTTTTATTTGTTTCATTTATAGCAAAATAAATTCCAATTATAGCTTTTAGAAAGAAAGTTCACAATTTTCTCCTTTTGTTTTTACCAATTATATACGTACATTGAGTGTTATCATAAGAATACATAGTGACTAGTTATAACACAAGCTCTTCTTAAATATGGACCATTAACCATAGTAATTGACCTTATTGTAGAATTATAGAGTGATGTAAATTTCATAGGACTTCATATATCTTGGATTTATGTTAGGTGACAGTTCTGAAATGAATTTGTTCAGCAGGAAGAGATGATGGTAGTGCCATTTATTCTTCCTTCCCAAACCCCCATTACCTTTAATTATGATGAAAACTGGAAAATGAGAAGGCTAACATGAAATAGTTCACCTTTGAAAAGCATGCTAATATATTGCCAAAAGACAGAGTTTAAAGATGAATCAAATTAGGTCAAAGTTGCTGGTGAAAATAATGAGCAAATAAATAACTGGCCAAACTAAGAATCAAATAATAAAGACTAATTTCCCATCTTTAGAATATTTATTGTCTTGTAAAGATTTAATTTTCTTAAGGGAATGCTAGTTAAGATTCATGTATGGTCTTTTATTTTGATATCTCATTCTACTTGAATTATAGAGAAGTTGGTGAGGTCAAAGGTATTGGACAATCATCCTGAAAATAATGTAAATATTTTGTTTTAAACTTTCTCCTATACTCATTTTCTACACCAAATGTATAAAAGCTTGTATTTTCAGCAAGGAGTTCTGATCATATCATTAAAAGCTTAATTAACTAATTATGTTTTCAATTACATAAATTATATATACACACATATATATAGACAATATATATTATATTTTCATGGAAACTTATATATATATATATATATATATATATATAATCTGTATATAGAATTACATATCATTTCCTTTCCTTTAAAACTACTTCAGGAAGTTTAATCCAAGTCTTACCATAGCAGTTACTTTTTATAGTAGAATTATCATAACAAAATAAATAGTGTCATTGGTGAAAGGAATGTCAAGCTGCTTTTGAATTGGCTCAGTGGTAACTGATGTCCTCAAGGATTCTAGTGTATTATGACCCTCTTCTGCCAATCTGCTTAGCTACTGATGCTTCACCATATGGGGTCAGAGTGGTGATTTCTCACTTAATGCCAAATGATCTAGAAAAGCCTGTAGCATTTGCACGGTGAACACTTGTTGAAGAATTAGGCACAGATGAGAAGGTTTTACTTTATATGTTTGGATTTGTTGTCATTAAATTAATGAATGTCACTTCTAAGTATATTCCAACCATCATAGGAAAATCCATGGTGATGATACTCTAACTTCTGCTGGGGTCTTTCTCAATGTGAAATGTTGCATTTTCACTTGAACTTAGTAGTTCATAGTGGTGAACATGATTTTATAAATCTGAAGAAGAAGAAGGAAAAAACAAAAACAAACAAGCAAACAAACAACAACAACAACAACAAAAATGAACCTTGAGAGAATTATTAACCGAAGATGTTCTAAGAGATATCTTCTCTCAAGAGAGAGATCTTGGATATAAACTTGGTAGCGGAAAATCTGATAAACAATTTGATAGATCTTGATCACTTTTCCATGTGCCTGCTCATACAGAATAGTTATTTCACAATGCTATGTGAAAAAGCATCTTATATAAAAGCAAATGGTATAGAGGATGCCAAATAGCATCTGCAAAACATCAGTATGTTGCAGTTATAGAGTGTTTAAAGGATTGTCAGTGGGCAATGTCAATAGACACAGGGCATAATATTTGACTTTATAGACAATTAAGGGCAGACATTGAGGGCATGTACAGAAAACGAGATATCTCGTTTCAGTGGAGAACAGAAATTATTGCTTTATTTAATACTACATATCATCTTGAAAATAAACATATTAGAATGTAAGTAATGAAAGAGTGCTGCTGACCTTAAAGAGCTTTTTATTAGGGTTAGAAAAGCCAAGAAAGGGCAGATGGCAATCAACAGACATGAGCGTTAGTTTTGTTTAATTAAAATAAATTGTGGGGGAGAAATGAGTGTCTCTGAATGGCACAGGGAGGACAGGTCACAAGGCATATTACCTGATTTTGATTAAGAAGCCATTGACATTTTTTCCACCCATTGCCCTATTCTCTTCCCTATTAATTTTCTTTTATTTTTATAATGGTTTGCTGATGAAAGTGTTTTGTTCCTCCTTATCATCTGTCTCTTAATGATCCATTACCGCCTGATCTTGGTGTCTCCTCATAAATAGACCACCACTACAACAAATGTTCACAATAAAATTATAACCTTGAAAAAAATGTATCCTTCGGTGAAAACTGGCCTGTATTCTAAATTTTCAAGAATTCTGAAATCTGTTTAAGAGATGACAGTTTGGGGAAAAGCAAAACAAAACAAAACAAACAAACAAAAATGAGGTTATCCTGAACTGTTACACCAAGATCAAAAATGCTGCCAAAACCCTAGTGATGAGTAAACTACCATTTGATTTCCAAATAGCTTGGTGATATCTTGTTCTACATGATTTTGCAACTAGCGAGCCTGCAAAATACATGTGTTCCAGTTAAACACACACTAAATATCACTCTACTGTCTGGTGGGTGATTAGATAATTTGTATTTGGCCTTGGGTTATGGTCTTAATCTCTTTCACTGATAAGAATACTATCTGTTGAATTCTGATTATGCATTAAATTTCCCCAAATTTTTCCAACAAAGATTGCAATTTTTAATTGTACCATTTTAACATAAACAAAATTTTATCTTAAACCCTGAAGCAATTGTGTATTGCCATTTTTGGAGTTAAAGAAATTAGCCTTTTTTCTAAGCTTGCCTGATAGTTTGTAATTCTCTTAGAATGATGTCCTTCTTTGATGCTTTCTTGGATGAAAGAAAATGCTTTACACAAACAAGGTAAAACTTCTTTGTACTTAAAGAAACTGCTTTAAGGAACAGACTGGCTTCTGGAAAAACTTCCTGGGAAAAGAATGTAGAAGGCATTATAAGGATAAGAAATCTGCCCCAATGGTATTGTTATATAGGTACGGTTTGCAGAAGCATAAAGCAAAATGAAAATAAAACAAAACAAAACAAACAAACAAAAATCCACTTTTTAAAATTATTAATGAATACATTTTTATTTTTTATTAACATATAATGTTAATAAAAATGTTTTCCCCAGGAGTACAGGTCTGTGAATCACCAGACTTACAAATTTCACAGCACTCACCATAGCACATACTCTTCCCAATGTCCATAACCCAGTCACCCTATCCCCAATCCTACACCCTGCAGCAACCCTCAGTTTGTTTCACGAGATTAAGTGTCTCATATGGTTTGTCTCTCCCTGATCCCATCTTGTTTTATTTTTCCGTCCCTACCCTCCCTGACCCCCTGCATTGCCTCCAAATTCCTCATATCAGAGAGATCATAATTGTCTTTCCTTGATTGACTCATTTTGCTTAGCATAATACCCTCTAGTTCTATCCACATTGTTGCAAATGGCAAGATTTCATTTTTAAAAGCTGCATAGTATTCCATATATATATATATATATATATATATATATATATATATTCACATCCTCTTTATCCATTCATCTGTTGATGCTCTTTATCCATTCATCTGTTGATGGGCATCTAGGTTCTTCTATAATTTGACTATTGTGGACATTGCTGCTATAAACATTCGCACATGCCCCTTTGGACACTTATATTTGTATCTTTAGAGTAAATACCCAGTGGTGTGATTGCTGGGTCATAGGGTAGCTCTATTATCAACTTTTTGAGGAACCTTCATACTGTTTTCCAGATTGACTGTGCCAGCTTGCATTCCCACCAACAGTGTAGGAGGGTTCACATTTTTCCACATTCTTGCCAATACCTGTTGTTTCCTGACTTGTTAATTTTAGCCATTCTGACTGGTGTGAGGTTATATCTCACAGTGGTTTTGATTTGTATTTTCCTGATGCTGAGTGAAAACCCATCCACTTTATTTATTTATTTTTATAGTTTAGTTTAATTTTATTTTTTTCAGTGATCCATAATTCATTGTTTATGCAACACACTTAGTTCTCCATGCAATACCTGCCCTCCTTAATACCCACCACTGGGCTCACCCAAACCCACACCCCTTCCCCTCCAAAATCCTTAGTTTGTTTCTCAGAGTCCACAGTCTCTCATGGTTTGTCTCCCCCTCTGATTTCCCCCAACTCACTTTTCCTTTCCATCTCCCAATGTTCTCTGTGTTATTCCTTATGCTCCATAAGTAAGTGAAACCATATGATAAATGACTCACTCTGCTTGACTTATTTCACTCGGCATAGTCTCTTCCAGTCCTGTCCATGCTGATACAAATTTGTGTATTCATCCTTTCTGATGGAGGCATAATACTCCATTGTATATGTAGACCATATCAAAACACTTTAAATTGAAAAGTATCCTTCATAAAAGGAGGTTTGTGAAGGTAAAGAAAAAATCAGAAGAACCAGAGTATACTTTGCATATATATATATATGCTACCTTGTATATTCTTTTATAATAGATCATTAAGGGCTGAAGTTATATATTTCCAGGGCCTACCTCTATGTAAATATTTCAGCATGTATTAGAGTTTAAAATTACAAGTTTATGTGTTAAAGAGATAACTGCAAGCCTCTTGGAATGCAAAAGAACAACTTGGGTATGGAATGAAACATCTGTGTGCAAAATTTTAACTTGTGATTTTACCTTACAGGATTTAAGAAAACACATTTTCCATCACATCAGCCAAGGTTAAACTCCCTAGTCCCCACTACTCATACTCACACAAAGTATTTTTGCTGTGTAGATACATAGTCACAATGAATTTTTGTAAATAACATAAAGGCAATCTCCTGGTCTATTAGGCATTCCAAGGAAAATGATTGTTAGATATATAGCTGGATGATAGCAAACTTTTTCTTTAGTGTACACAAGAGGCAGTTTGTGAACAATAAACTATGACATAAGACTCTTGAGTAAATATGGGCCAAAGAGGAAGACTTTGGCCAAGCAATCTTGTCAAAAACCCAACTTCCCTCTATGTGTGCATGGACACTCATTTATGTAACTCTAAGTTATCAGATTTATTTACAGAACTTTTCTGGATCACTTTATTATGAGACTGGCTCAAGAAAGCTCTTCCTGAGTTGCTAAGGATCTGAGCTGGGTTTTATAAATTGATTCATATCTAGAGATTTTTTTTTGGAGTGATTGTTAATTATATAACTTGTCAATCATATACAGAAATATATATTTTTTTTTTCTCATTTTATTTATTTTTTCAGCGTAACAGTATTCATTCTTTTTGCACAACACCCAGTGCTCCATGCAAAACGTGCCCTCCCCATTACCCACCACCTGTTCCCCCAACCTCACACCCCTGACCCTTCAAAACCCTCAGGTTGCCCCAACCTCCCACCCCTGACCCTTCAAAACCCTCAGGTTGTTTTTCAGAGTCCATAGTCTCTTATGGTTCGCTTCCCCTCCCCAATGTCCATAGCCCGCTTCCCCTCCCCCAATCCCACCTCCCCGCAGCAACCCCCAGTTTGTTTTGTGAGATTAAGAGTCATTTATGGTTTGTCTCCCTCCCAATCCCATCTTGTTTCATTTATTCTTCTCCTATCTCCTACCCCCCCATGTTGCTTCTCCATGTCCTCATATCAGGGAGATCATATGATAGTTGTCTTTCTCCGATTGACTTATTTCACTAAGCATGATACGCTCTAGTTCCATCCACGTCGTCGCAAATGGCAAGATTTCATTTCTTTTGATGGCTGCATAGTATTCCATTGTGTATATATACCACATCTTCTTGATCCATTCATCTGTTGATGGACATCTAGGTTCTTTCCATAGTCTGGCTATTGTAGACATTGCTGCTATAAACATTCGGGTACACGTGCCCCTTCGGATCACTATGTTTGTATCTTTAGGGTAAATACCCAGTAGTGCAATTGCTGGGTCATAGGGTAGTTCTATTTTCAACATTTTGAGGAACCTCCATGCTGTTTTCCAGAGTGGTTGCACCAGCTTGCATTCCCACCAACAGTGGAGGAGGGTTCCCCTTTCTCCACATCCTCTCCAGCATCTGTCATTTCCTGACTTGTTCATTTTAGCCATTCTGACTGGTGTGAGGTGATATCTCATTGTGGTTTTGATTTGTATTTCCCTGATGCCGAGTGACGTGGAGCATTTTTTCATGTGTCTGTTGGCCATCTGGATGTCTTCTTTGCAGAAATGTCTGTTCATGTCCTCTGCCCATTTCTTGATTGGATTGTTTGTTCTTTGGGTGTTGAGTTTGCTAAGTTCCTTATAGATTTTGGATACTAGCCCTTTATCTGATATGTCGTTTGCAAATATCTTCTCCCATTCTGTCAGTTGTCTTTTGGTTTTGTTAACTGTTTCCTTTGCTGTGCAAAAGCTTTTGATCTTGATGAAATCCCAACAGTTCATTTTTGCCCTTGCTTCCCTTGCCTTTGCCGTTGTTCCTAGGAAGATGTTGCTACGGCTGAGGTCAAAGAGGTTGCTGCCTGCATTCTCCTCAAGGATTTTGATGGATTCCTTTCTCACATTGAGGTCCTTCATCCATTTGGAGTCTATTTTTGTGTGTGGTGTAAGGAAGTGGTCCAATTTCATTTTTCTGCATGTGGCTGTCCAATTTTCCCAGCACCATTTATTGAAGAGGCTGTCTTTTTTCCATTGGACATTCTTTCCTGCTTTGTCGAAGATTAGTTGACCATAGAGTTGAGGGTCGATTTCTGGGCTCTCTATTCTGTTCCACTGATCTATGTGTCTGTTTTTGTGCCAGTACCATGCTGTCTTGATGATGACAGCTTTGTAATAGAGCTTGAAGTCCGGAATTGTAATGCCACCAACTTTGGCTTTGTTCTTCAATATTCCTTTGGCTATTCGAGGTCTTTTCTGGTTCCATATAAATTTGAGGATTATTTGTTCCATTTCTTTGAAAAAAATGGATGGTATTTTGATAGGGATTGCATTAAATGTGTAGATTGCTTTAGGTAGCATAGACATTTTCACAATATTTATTCTTCCAATCCAGGAGCATGGAACATTTTTCCATTTTTTTGTGTCTTCCTCAATTTCTTTCATGAGTACTTTATAATTTTCTGTGTATAGATTCTTAGTCTCTTTGGTTAGGTTTATTCCTAGGTATCTTATAGTTTTGGGTACAATTGTAAATGGGATTGACTCCTTAATTTCTCTTTCTTCAGTCTTGTTGTTGGTGTACAGAAATGCAACTGATTTCTGTGCATTGATTTTATATCCTGACACTTTACTGAATTCCTGAACAAGTTCTAGCAGTTTTGGAGTGGAGTCTTTTGGGTTTTCCACATATAGTATCATATCATCTGCGAAGAGTGATAGTTTGACTTCTTCTTTACCAATTTGGATGCCTTTAATTTCTTTTTGTTGTCTGATTGCTGAGGCTAGGACTTCTAGTACTATGTTGAATAGCAGTGGTGATAATGGACATCCCTGCCGTGTTCCTGACCTTAACGGAAAAGCTTTCAGCTTTTCTCCATTGAGAATGATATTTGCGGTGGGTTTTTCATAGATGGCTTTGATAATATTGAGGTATGTGCCCTCTATCCCCACACTTTGAAGAGTTTTGATCAGGAAGGGATGCTGTACTTTGTCAAATGCTTTTTCAGCATCTATTGAGAGTATCATATGGTTCTTGTTCTTTCTTTTATTAATGTGTTCTATCACATTGATTGATTTGCGGATGTTGAACCAACCCTGCAGCCCTGGAATAAATCCCACTTGATCGTGGTGAATAATCCTTTTAATGTACTGTTGAATCCTATTGGCTAGTATTTTGGCGAGAATTTTTGCGTCTGTGTTCATCAAGGATATTGGTCTGTAGTTCTCTTTTTTGGTGGGATCCTTGTCTGGTTTTGGGATCAAGGTGATGCTGGCCTCATAAAATGAGTTTGGAAGTTTTCCTTCCATTTCTATTTTTTGGAACAGTTTCAGGAGAATAGGAATGAGTTCTTCTTTAAATGTTTGGTAGAATTCCCCTGGGAAGCCGTCTGGCCCTGGGCTTTTGTTTGTTTGGAGATTTTTGATGACTGTTTCAATCTCCTTACTGGTTATGGGCCTGTTCAGGTTTTCTATTTCTTCCTGGTTCAGTTGTGGTAGTTTATATGTCTCTAGGAATGCATCCATTTCTTCCAGATTGTCCAATTTGTTGGCGTAAAGTTGCTCATAGTATGTTCTTATAATTGTCTGTATTTCTTTGGTGTTAGTTGTGATCTCTCCTCTTTCATTCATGATTTTATTTCTTTGGGTCCTTTCTCTTTTCTTTTTGATGAGTCTGGCCAGGGGTTTATCAATCTTATTGATTCTTTCAAAGAACCAGCTCCTAGTTTCATTGATTTTTTCTATTGTTTTTTTGGTTTCTATTTCATTGATTTCTGCTCTGATCTTTATGATTTCTCTTCTCCTGCTGGGTTTAGGGTTTCTTTCTTGTTCTTTCTCCAGCTCCTTTACGTGTAGGGTTAGGTTGTGTACTTGAGACCTTTCTTGTTTCTTGAGAAAGGCTTGTACCGCTATATATTTTCCTCTCAGGACTGCCTTTGCTGTGTCCCACAGATTTTGAACTGTTGTGTTTTCATTATCATTTGTTTCCATGAATTTTTTCAATTCTTCTTTAATTTCCTGGTTAACCCATTCATTCTTTAGAAGGATGCTGTTTAGTCTCCATGTATTTGGGTTCTTTCCAGCTTTCCTCTTGTGATTGAGTTCTAGCTTCAGAGCATTGTGGTCTGAAAATATGCAGGGAATGATCCTAATCTTTTGATACCGGTTGAGACCTGATTTGTGACCCAGGATGTGATCTATTCTGGAGAAGGTTCCATGTGCACTAGAGAAGAATGTGTATTCTGTTGCTTTGGGATGAAATGTTCTGAATATATCTGTGATGTCCATCTGGTCCAGTGTGTCATTTAAGGCCTTTATTTCCTTGTTGATCTTTTGCTTGGATGATCTGTCCATTTCAGTGAGGGGAGTGTTCAAGTCCCCTACTATTATTGTATTATTATTGATGTGTTTCTTTGATTTTGTTATTAATTGGTTGATATAGTTGGCTGCTCCCACGTTAGGGGCATAGATATTTAAAATGGTTAGATCTTCTTGTTGGACAGACCCTTTGAGTAGGATATAGTGTCCTTCCTCATCTCTTATTATAGTCTTTGGCTTAAAATCTAATTGATCTGATATAAGGATTGCCACTCCAGCTTTCTTCTGATGCCCATTAGCATGGTAAATTGTTTTCCACCCCCTCACTTTAAATCTGGAGGTGTCTTCGCGTCTAAAATGAGTTTCTTGTAGGCAACATACTGATGGGTTTTGTTTTTTTATCCATTCTGATACCCTGTGTCTTTTGATTGGGGCATTTAGCCCATTAACATTCAGGGTAACTATTGAGAGATATGAATTTAGTGCCATTATTAGCCTGTAAGGTGACTGTTACTGTATATTGTCTCTGTACCTTTCTGATCTACTACTTTTAGGCTCTCTCTTTGCTTAGAGGACCCCTTTCAATATTTCCTGTAGAGCTGGTTTGGTGTTTGCAAATTCTTTCAGTTTTTGTTTGTCCTGGAAGCTTTTGATCTCTCCTTCTATTTTCAATGATAGCCTAGCTGGATAGAGTATTCTTGGCTGCATGTTTTTCTCGTTGAGTGCTCTGAATATATCATGCCAGCTCTTCCTGGCCTGCCAGGTCTCTGTGGATAAGTCTGCCGCCAATCTAATATTTTTACCATTGTATGTTACAGACTTCTTTTCTCGGGCTGCTTTCAGGATTTTCTCTTTGTCACTAAGACTTGTAAATTTTACTATTAGGTGACGGGGTGTGGATCTATTCTTGTTGACTTTGAGGGGGGTTCTCTGCATCTCCTGGATTTTGATGCTTGTTCCCTTTGCCATATTAGGGAAATTCTCTCCAATGATTCTCTCCAATAGACCTTCTGCTCCCCTCTCTGTTTCTTCTTCTTCTGGAATCCCAATTATTCTAATGTTGTTTCGTCTTATGGTGTCACTTATCTCTCGAATTCTCCCCTCATGGTCCAGTAGCTGTTTGTCCCTCTTTTGCTCGGCTTCCTTATTCTCTGTCATTTGGTCTTCTATATCACTAATTCTTTCTTCTGCCTCATTGATCCTAGCAGTGAGAGCCTCCATTTTTGATTGTACCTCATTAATAGCTTTTTTGATTTCAACTTGGTTAGATTTTAGTTCTTTAATTTCTCCAGAAAGGGCTTTAATATCTCCAGAGAGGGTTTCTCTAATATCTTCCATGCCTTTTTCGAGCCCGGCTAGAATGTTCAGAATCGTCATTCTGAACTCTTGATCTGACATATTACCCATGTCTGTGTTGATTAGGTCCCTAGCCTTCGGTACTGTCTCTTGTTCTTTTGTTTGTGGTGATTTTTTCCGCCTTGTCATTTTGTCCAGATAAGAGGATATGAAGGAGCAAATAAACTACTAAAAGGGTGGCAAAGACCCCAGAAAAATGCGCTGTAACCAAATGAGAAGAGACCCCAAATTGTGGGGGGGAGAAAGGGGATAAAACAGCTTCTGAAAAAAAAAGAAAAAAAAAAAAAAAAAGAAAAGAATTTAAAAAATAAAACAAATAAAAAAATACAAAAAAGAAAGAAAAAGTATATATATTTAGATGAACTAGTCAAAAAATGTTAAAAAAGAAAAGGGTAAAAGTTTTAAAAAATTTAGCAGAAGAAGAAAAAAGAAAAAAGAAAAAAAATTGAAAAAAGAAAAAAAAATTGAAAAAAGAAAAAAAAATTGAAGTAGCCGCAAGACTAAAGAATCATGGGGAGAAAGCCATGAGTTCCGTGCTTTGCTTTCTCCTCCTCTGGAATTGCTCTGCTGTCTTAGGAATTGAATCTGCTTTCTTCTTGATAGATGAACTTCGTCCTGGCTGGATATTTTGTTGATCTTCTGGGGGAGGGGCCTGTTGTAGTGACTCTCAAGTGTCTTTGCCCGAGGCGGGATTGCACCGCCCTTACCGGCGGCCGGACTAAGTAATCGGCTCGGGTTCGCTTTTGGGAGCTTCTGTTCCCTGAACGCTTTCCGTAGAGTTCCGGAGGACGGGAATGAAAATGGCGGCCTCCCAGTCTCCGGCCCGGAGGAGCCGAGAGCCTGGGGCCCCACTCCTCAGTGCGCCCCCAGAGGACAGCACCCAATCACTCCCGTATCCCCAGCCTCTAGCCGCGCTCGGAGCTCACCCAGCCCGCGACCAGTTCAAGGTAACCCCGAGCTGAGAGTTCAGTCCTCGGCTCTGTCTTGGCAGCTGGCTTCTCCGTTCTAATAGCTGCGAGCTCTCCGACACTCCGACACCCCCGATCCTTCTGTGACCCTGCGGGGCCTGGGGACACGCTGGCCCCGCGTGGGCTTCACCCCGGTTTAGCCCCTGGAGCAATGTCCCTCAGTGGAACAGACTTTTAAAAGTCCTGATTTTGTGCTCCGTTCCTCCGCCGCTTGCCGGGAGCCGGCCCCTCCCCCCGCGGTCTATCTTCCCGTCGTTTTAGATTCACTTCTCCGCCAGTCCTACCTTTCAGAAAGTGGTTGATTTTCTGTTTCTAGAGTTGCTGTTCTTCTTCTCTTCGCTCTCCCGTTGGATTTGTAGGTGTTTGCAATGTTTAGATAAGCTATCGAGCTGATCTCCTGCTACCTGATGTAGTCTCAGGCTGCTACTTCTCCGCCATCTTGACTCCTCCCCCCAGAAATATATTTTTGGGGAACACATTCTCCTGAAATTATGGTTATATATATGTGTGTTTAGAATAAATCATTCAATCAGAGAATGGTTTCCATAATTGACTTTCCCACCCTTTGTGACATAAATTAGACCATTTAATCATTTGGGCATATGTAAGCCAAATATAAACACGTACATCTTCCTAATAGCAATGCTAAGAGAATTAATGTTTATAAAGCATGCTAGGATCCTAAGATGGAAGGTTCTAAAGAAACACAAATTATTAAACATTGCAAAAAAACATGCTCATCATGTCAAGTTTAACACTAATGAGCAACATGAAGTTTATTCCTTGATGTCCTCAGCTTTAGTTATTATTAAAGGGAAAAACAGAAACAAATGTTATTGGCAAAGTCAGGTATTTAGAAGGCTAACACTCTCTAGTGCAACTTCTCTCTCTCTCTCTCTCTCTCTCACACACACACACACATACAAACACAACTTAAGGCAAATAATTTACTTTTTTTTATCAAGAATTAACATGACTCAAATTTAAACCTTTCATTCTGTTTAATACTCTCTTTAACTCATGCCTTGTTACACAAGGCAGTCTTTTTTTTTACTACTTAGGAAGATTTAATTTTAAAGTACATGAGTTATTAAAACTGCAATTAAAAATATTTTATTTATTTGACAGAGAGAGTGACAGAGTACGAGCAGGTAGAGCAGCAGGCAGAAGGAATGGGAAAAGCAGGGTCTCCACTGAGCAGAGAGCCTGATGTGGGGATCCATCCCAGGACCCCCAGATCATGACCTGAGTCAAAGGCAGATGCTTAACCAAATGACCCACCCAGGAATCCTCCATTTTTAAAAAGATTTTAATAGTTGCACTTTTTGAATGATATTTTGAGAAATATGTAACTGCCAAAGTTGCCTTTATTTTCTGCAGCTACATGAGAATAAAAACAAAATGGCTGAAATGGAATTGTACCCATTTCATACCTGTGGCATTTAGTATCCGAATGCACTGGGGCTACTCCCAGTTCTGCTACTTACAAGTTATATAGCCACAGAGAATTTTTTAAATGTTCCATATCCTTTATCTGTAGGAGTGGTCAAAAAATAGCATTAGATCTCATAGATCTTGGTACATGGTAAATAACAATATGTTAGGTATTTCTGTTTTTACTATGAGCAGTATTGGTCCTACTTTTACTGCTATGAATACCACTACTTCTGTTGCTGCTACTAATATTACTAGTACACCACTATTTCTGCAGCTGTTAATATTACTCTCACTGCTACTTCTACTACTATTACCCGTAATATTCAATTAGAGGTCATCTCAAAGTATTTTAATTTGTCTTGATATAAGCAAACTTCAGGTTTTAGGTAAAGTTGCTGTCAAATTGTACTCTGTGCAGTAGGTGCCAACTGATTTTTTTTTTTCTTCCTTGCAAGGACTGATTGCATTATTTTCTTTGGAACAATTGAGCTTTCTGCCTCTGCAATTCTGTCAGCATAGACCGCACAGTGACATGGTAGACAGGTAGCAAGTCAAGCAGGAATACAGAAGGGCACATAAGTTAACTGGAGCAAAAACAACAAATATTCAAACTGTCTGTCTTGTTTCCCTGATGTCAAAGTCACAAGGAATCCTGCTTTCAGCTTTGTGAGGAAGCCAAATGTGTAACTGTAAACTTCAGGCTGTTATCAGTCAAATAAACCTCTTGCATCAGCTTTCTGAGAAACAGTCTGCAAACCTAAAGACAGAATTTATTTCCATGAAGTGAGTGAATGTTTATTCTTTTGTTTTGACAATGACATAGGGATTTCCCAGATGAACAAGCCCTCCTATTAAAACTTGCTGTCTTACCCGATCTATGTTTGAAAAAAGGACCAATGCAAACCTTTTGTCAGTGCAGAAAGTGAACAAACTTTGGCTTATTTGGACCACGAAGAAAGAAACTTTGTGTTTATGCTCAATTCCTTTGCCATTTTTAATACTGTTCTTTTAGATTTGCATTTGTGCAGGCAGATGGAGAGTGGATTCTAAGGAACTATTTGTCAGGAAGCCTAAATGGAAAATGGTTAATATTTAGAGAAGTCTAACTTCTGTGCCTTGGTTTCTTAATTTCTAAAATGAGATTGTCATAACATTTGGCATCCATGACAATAAGGCTATTGGGGTGATTGGGTTAATAATTTAATGGGCTTTGATATCCTTGATTAAAAGGAATGATGTAAGAAAAAGTAATGAGTGCAATAACACTATCAAACAGGAAGAATCTCAATTTTCTTCTCTCCAATAACCCTGCAATATGGACCACACTTTTAAAGCAAGGTGTAATGGGTATGCTTGTCAAATTTCATGTATATGCGTTATACACTCAGAAGCCTATAATTGTGTATGCAAAATGGATAATTGCATACAAAATTGCCCACTTGTGTGTGCAATTACCCATTTTATGTAAACAATTGCTTGTATGAAAATATGGCCCTAAAACTGTAGCAAGTAGAGGGAAAATTAGCTTGCACACATGGTTTCTGGAACAGAAATTATGGCCTGCCTTGACTATTTAACTGCCGTCAACTATTTAAACTGTCTTCAGAGTTGAATCAGAATGTATTTCCAGACTGTATAACAAGACAGTAGCTTGAAAGATTTTTGTAAGGATAAACATAGAAACTTTTTTTTTTTTTTTAACACAGGGAGAAATTTATTCTTTCACAGTTCTGGAGGCTAGAAATCTGAGATCAAGGTGTCAGTGGAAGCAGGCTTTCTATGAAGTCTCAGCGGGAGGCTCTTTCCTTTCCTCTTCCAGCTTCTGGTGACCACAGGCATCCCTTGGCTTGCAGTAGCATAACTGCAATATCTCTGCCTCCATCTTTTGTGGTCAGTTTCCCTCTTTGTATCTCCATCTTCACATGCCATTCTCCTCAATGGATGTGTCTGTGTAAGGGCAACAGTCAGATTAAGTGTGACCACCATCTTAGCTAATTAAAACTGCAGTGTGACCTCATCTTAACTAATTACATCTGTAATAACCCTATTTCCAAATAAAGCCACATTCTGGTGTACAGGATGTCAGCCTGTCTCTTTGGGGGACTAGTTGAGCTGGTAGCATCACCCTATGAGATTAGCACTATTTTCTCCATTTGCTAAGATTTCTAGTTTAACCTCTTTTTTATTTCCTTTTTTTTCCAATTTTATTTATTTTTTTCAGCATAACAGTATTCATTGTTTTTGCACAACACCCAGTGCTCCATGCAAAATGTGCCCTCCCTATTACCCACCACCTGTTCCCCCAACCTCCCACCCCTGACCCTTCAAAACCCTCAGGTTGTTTTTCAGAGTCCATAGTCTCTTATGGTTCGCCTCCCCTCCCCAATAGAAACTTTTTATCCAGCTGCCATGAAGATGCTGATATAGATTGTGATACTAGCAACCAATGATGAAAGCTCTGTAATCACTGCTGGGTATATAAGAAGCTGTTATACATAACGGAAAATGGAATCATGTTTGATCAAAACTGTGAAACATTATGTTTTAAAAACCCTGACTTTTCTATGGTATAGGATGACTGAAAATAGTTAAATAGTTAAATATTGGTCTATTTAAAGGTCAACTGCTTTGTTTTTTGTTTACTAAGAATTGGTATTTATATATCTCTTGAAATTTCTTTGTTAACAAAGACCCGTCTATGACCTAACTACTGTCTGTAGTATATAGAGACTTAGGAAAAGGAACTGTGTTGTTTTAATGCAAACTCCTGTAGAGGAAGAGAGGTGAGGAGATAGGCAGAATTAGCATCATATATGTAGTGTGCATATTATCTGTCTCAAAAAAAATACTGTTGTTTCTTTCTATTATTATGTTCAGGTAGCTAACATATAGTAACACATCATTAGTTTTTGATGTAGTGTTCAACAATTCATTAGTTGTGTATAACAACCTGTGCTCATCAATACATATGCCCTCCTTAACATCCATCACCCAGTTACCCCCTCCCCCCACGTCCCCACTTCTGTAACCCTCAGTTTGTTTCCTGCAGGACAGAGTCACTCATGTTTGTCTCCCTCTTTGATTTCTTCCCATTCATTTTTCCCTCCCTTCCCATATGGTCCTCTATGCCACTCCTTATGTCCCTCATATGAGTGAAATCATATGATAATTGTATTTCTCTGCTTGACTTATTTCACTTAACATAATCTGCTCCAGTTCCATCCATGTTGATGCAAATGGTAGGTATTCATTCTTTCTGATGGCTGAGTAATATTCCATTGTATATATATGAACCATATCTTCTTTATCCATTCTTCTGTTGAAGGACATCCCAGCTCCTTCCACAGTTTGGTTATTGTGAACATTGCTGCTATGAACATTGGGGTACATGTGCCCTTTCTTCTCACTGCATTTATATCTTTGGGGGTAAATATTTTAATAAGGCAATTGCTGGGTTCTAGGGTAGTTCTATTTTGAATGTCTTGAGGATCCTCCATACTGTTTTCCAGAGTGGCTGTCAAAATCACATTACCAATTACAGTGAGATTCTAAATATATTATTCCATTCATTCCTATTAACAATTCAAGAAGAGGATAGATGAGTTAGTAACAGAGTCATCTTTAGACATAGTAAGTTGAGTTTCAGTAAGAGTCTTAGTCAACTAAGAGAATTTGCCTTGTAACTGGTGGGTCCATAATTCTGGCCAGATTCTGTAAACTGCAAAACCAGGTTCTTTCTCCACAACACTGCCAACATTTCAATAATTATATATACACAGAATGAATAATAGACACTAGGTACCCTTTCCCTCTATAAGAAACCTCACAAGTCCCTGGTGACTAAAATTGTTGAAACCACAGGGATTTCTTGAAATGAATTAATATTTAATCTTTAAAAGAAAAAGTTTTATCCAAAAAAGAAACACCTTCCATTCACTTGCTACAGACTATCTTACAAGCAGAAATATGGACTTAATTTCTGTAAGTTCTCTTACTCTCAAGTATAATTTTTTTCAAAAGTCAGAGAGAAAATCTTAAACTACAAGTATAATATTGAATGAGGCATGCTCAATCAATGGTTTAGCATTATAAGGCAAGCTTATACTTATATTTCTATCTTGGTAACTTCAACTGTAGATGATATGATTTCTACTGATATGACAAGAAAATTGTTATTGAGGAAATACAGAATCTAATAGCCCATTTGTGTAGCAGAATTCACTGATAGATGTGAACTCCATGACTTAGGAGCCATTTTCAAGTTTAAGACACAATTTCTTTCTTTTTCTTTTTTTTATCCAGTAAGAATCCATAACTTAATTAGTGTTAGAAACAGTACAAATTTCAAAACAAGATGCAGTTATTCTTTTGAAACACCAAAAAAGGTCCTCCTTTTCAGATGGTTACATTGTTAATTCCATAATAGCATTTACAATATCATTACTGTTGTTCTTCAGGAATCAGACTGCCTTTGCTCATGACACATTTGCCTGTGACACGACTAATTCTATGTCCTTAATCTCTGCACCTGTTTCATCAACCTCTTTCTCTTCACTCTCCTCTTGTACAGTTGGAATCATGTGTTTTCTTGAATGTTTGAGACACCTTCACCTTGAAATTTAAATTTCTCAGCAGTAGCTAGTTGTGCTTGCTGAGATAGATCTTCAGTCTCGGTTTCCCCCACAAACTATGCAGGTGGTGAAGCTGGGTTATTGTAGACATCTAGTTTTGTGATGGCAAAGAGGATATTCTGAGATTTCCAGATAGTGACTCTAGTAACCCCTATAACCTGTTGACAATCCAGTTTTACAGAGCTTTCCATGCTTTCTTTTCACTCCAGCCCTGTCTTGCCTTACTGACTGGTTCTCCATCACTTTCAGCTGCTGCTGATAGCTGAGCTCATTGTGTGGTTGTTTATGTGGAATCCTTTCTTCAAGTTCTGGTGCAGATTCATCACTGTTGGATTCTGTTCCAGATCTTGTCTCAGCCTGGTGCTGTCGCAACTCCTTCCTGCTTTGTAGCAAGAATAGTTTCTGTGGCTTCACCTGGCATTTTGTGCAGGGAACACAGAACCAAGATGGAGACAGAAAGAGCAAGACACCTTTTCATTCAATGTATGGACAAAACAACAAGCATGTGCAAAATAGAGCACTCAAGATCTGCAGAATATCCCTTAATGGGATTTAAGCTGAAAAGTTTTAAAGTTCATAATATATAGATACTAGTTTTCTGATACAAAGCATAGTGTTTAGTATAAAGCTGAGGAATTTACATTCTGCAAATAAACTTATAGGAAATGACCACTTATATGGTAAACTAACAAATTTTAGCATAGTAATTACAATTAAGAAGAATAAATTAACCATGGCTATGTATTTTTTAAATTGCCAAGAGGAATATTTTAAAAATTTACATAGTGTTTTTAACCAGATTCTTTATATAAACATTTGTACATTTCCCAATGGGTGTTATAATTTGTGACAGTATATAGTATTTTCTTAATGCCACTTTTGAAAATTCTCAGATCTAAGGAGAACATCTTTTTAAGAGGCAAACTTTTTTTTTTATTTTTATAAACATACAATGAATTTTATCCCCAGGAGTACAGGTCTGTGAATTGCCAGGTTTACACACTTCACAGCACTCACCGTAGCACATACTCTCCACAATGGCCATAACACCACCTCCTCTCCCTCCCCCGCTCCCCCCAGCAAACATCAGTTCGTTTTGTGAGATTAAGAGTCATTTATGGTTTGTCTCCCTCCCAATCCCATCTTTTTTTTTTTTTTTTTTTTTTTTTTTTTTCAAAGATTTCATTTATTTGACGGAGAGAGAGATCACAAGCAGGCAGAGAGGCAGGCAGAGAGAGAGGAGGAAGCAGGCTCCCTGTGGAGCAGAGAGCCCGATGCAGGGCTCGATCCCAGGACCCCGAGATCACGACCCGATTGAGCCTCCCAATCCCATCTTGTTTCATTTATTCTTCTCCTATCCCCCTAACACCCCATGTTGCTTCTCCATGTCCTAATATCAGGGAGATCATATGACAGTTGTCTTTCTCCAATTGACTTATTTCACTAAGCATGATACCCTCTAGTTCCATCCACGTTGTCGCAAATGGCAAGATTTCATTTCTTTTGATGGCTGCATAGTATTCCATTGTGTATATATACCACATCTTCTTGATCCATTCATCTGTTGATGGACATCTAGGTTCTTTCCATAGTTTGGCTATTGTAGACATTGCTGCTATAAACATTCGGGTACACGTGCCCCTTCGGATCACTACGTTTGTATCTTTAGGGTAAATACCCAGTAGTGCAATTGCTGGGTCATAGGGTAGTTCTATTTTCAACATTTTGAGGAACCTCCATGCTGTTTTCCAGATTGGTTGCACCAGATTGCATTCCCACTAAGAGTGGAGGAGGGTTGCCCTTTCTCCGCATCCTCGCCAGCATCTGTCATTTCCTGACTTGTTCATTTTAGCCATTCTGACTGGTGTGAGGTGATATCTCATTGTGGTTTTGATTTGTATTTCCCTGATGCCGAGTGACGTGGAGCACTTTTTCATGTGTCTGTTGGCCATCTGGATGTCTTCTTTGCAGAAATGTCTGTTCATGTCCTCTGCCCATTTCTTGATTGGATTGTTTGTTCTTTGGGTGTTGAGTTTGCTAAGTTCCTTATAGATTTTGGATACTAGCCCTTTATCTGATATGTCGTTTGCAAATATCTTCTCCCATTCTTGTCAGTTGTCTTTTGGTTTTGTTAACTGTTTCCTTTGCTGTGCAAAAGCTTTTGATCTTGATGAAATCCCAATAGTTCATTTTTGCCCTTGCTTCCCTCGCCTTTGGCAATGTTCAAGAAGTTGCTGCGGCTGAGGTTGAAGAGGTTGCTGCCTATGTTCTCCTCAAGGATTTTGATGGATTCCTTTCTCACATTGAGGTCCTTCATCCATTTTGAGTCTATTTTCATGTGTGGTGTAAGGAAGTGGTCCAATTTCATTTTTCTGCATGTGGCTGTCCAATTTTCCCAACACCATTTGTTGAACAGACTGTATTTTATCAATTGGACATTGTTTCCTGTTTTGTCAAGGATTAGTTGACCATAGAGTTGAGGGTCTATTTCTGGACTCTCTATTCTGTTCCATTGATCTATGTGCCTGATTTTGTGCCAGTAACACACTGTCTTGATGATGACAGCTTTGGAATAGAGCTTGAAGTCCAGAATTGTGAAGCCACCAACTTTGGCTTTCTTTTTCAATATTCCTTTGGCTATTCAAGGTCTTTTCTGGTTCTATATAAATATTAGGATTATTTGTTCCATTTCTTTGAAAAAAAATGGATTGGATATTTATAGGGATTGCATTATATGTGTAGATTTCTTTAGGTAGACTAGATAATTTCACAATATTTATTCTTCCAATCCAGGAGCATGGAACATTTTTCCATTTCTTTGTGTCTTCCTCAATTTCTTTCATGAGTACTTTAGAGTTTTCTGAGTATGGATTCTTTGCCTCTTTGGTTAGGTTCATTCCTAGGTATCTTATGGTTTTAGGTGCAACGGTAAATGGGATTGGATCCTTAATTTCTCTTTCTTCTGTCTAATTGATGGTGTAGAGAAATGAAATTGATTTCTGTGCATGGATTTTATATCCTGACACTTTACTGAATTCCTGTACAAGTTCTAGCAGTTTTAGAGTGGAGTCATTTGGGTTTTCCACATATAGTATCATATCATCTGCGAAGAGTGATAGTTTGACTTCTTCTTTGCCAATTTGGATGCCTTTAATTTCTTTTTGTTGTCTGACTGCTGAGGCTAGGACTTCTAGTACTATGTTGAATAGTAGTGGTGATAATGGACATCCCTGCCGTGTTCCTGACCTTAGCGGAAAAGCTTTCAGTTTTTCTCCATTGAGAATGATATTTGCAGTGGGTTTTTCATAGATGGCTTTGATAATATTGAGGTATGTGCCCTCTGTCTCTACACTTAGAAGAGCTTTGATCAGGAAGGGATGCTGCACTTTGTCAAATGCTTTTTCAGCATCTATTGAGAGTATCATATAGTTCTCCTTCTTTCTTTTATTAATGTATTGTATCACATTGATTGATTTGCAGATGTTGAACCAAACTTGCAGCACTGGAATCAATCCCACTTGGTCGTGGTGAATAATCCTTTCAATGTACTGTTGGATCCTATTGGCTAGTATTTTGGTGAGAATTTTTGGATCTGTGTTCATCAAGGATATTGGTCGGTAAGTCTCTTTTTTGATGGGATACTTGTCTGGTTTTGGGATCAGGGTGATGCTTGCCTCATAAATTGAGTTTGGAAGTTTTCCTTCCATTTTTATATTTTGGAACAGTTTCAGGAGAATAGGTATTAATTCTTCTTTAAGTGTTTGGAAAAATTTCCCTGGGAAGCTGTCTCGCCCTGGGCTTTTGTTTATTTGGAGATTTTTGATGACTTTCAACCTCCTTACTGGTTATAGGTCTGTTCAGGTTTTCTATTTCTTCCTCCTTCAGTTGTGGTCATTTATATGTCTCTAGGAATGCATCCATTTCTTCCAGATTGTCAAATTTGTTGGCATAAATTTGCTCATTGTATGTTCTTATAATTGCTTGTATTTCTTTGGTGTTGGTTGTGATCTCTCCTCTTTTTTTTTAAAGATTTTATCTATTTATTTGATAGAGAGAGATCACAAGTAGGGAGAGAGGCAGGCAGAAAGAGAGAGGAAGAAGCAGGCTCCCTGCCAAGCAGAGAGCCCGATGCGGGGCTCGATCCCAGGATTTTGGGATCACGACCTGAGCGAAAGGCAGAGGCTTTAACCCACTGAGCCACCCAGGCGCCCTGATCTCTCCTTTTTCATTCATGATTTTATTTATTTGGGTTCTTTATCGTTCCTTTTTGATAAGTCTGGCTAGGGGTTTATCAACCTTATTAATTCTTTCAAAGAACCAGCTCCTTGTTTCTTTGATGTTCTATTTTTTTTGTTTGTTTTGTTTTGCTTTATTTTGTTTTGTTTTTGTTTTTGTTTTTTTTTTCATTGATTTCTGCTCTGATCTTTATAATTTCTCTTATCCTGCTGGGTTTAGGCTTTCTTTGTTGTTCTTTCTCCAATTTGTTTAGGTGTAGGGTTAGATTGTGTATTTGAGATCTTTCTTGCTTCTTGAGAAAGGCTTGTATGGCTACATATTTTCCTCTTAGGACTGCCTTTGTTGTGTCCCACAGATTTTGTACTTTCATTATCATTTGTTTCCATGAATTTTTTCAATTCTCCTTTAATTTCCTTGTTGACCCATTCATTCTTTAGAAGGATGCTGTTTAGTCTCCATGTATTTGGGTTCTTTCCAAATTTCCTCTTGTGATTAAGTTCCAGCTTCAGAGCATTGTGGTCTGAAAATATGCAGGGAATGATCCCAATCTTTTGATACCCATTGAGACCTGATTTGTGACCCAGGATGTGGTCATTTCTGAAAAATGTCCCATGGGCACTAGAGAAGAATGTGTGTACTGTTATTTTGTAATGTCCATCTGGTCCAGTGTGTCATTTAAGGCCTTTATTTCCTTGTTGATCTTTTGCTTGGATGATCTGTTCATTTCAATGAGGGGAGTGTTAAAGTCCCCTACTATTATTTTATTATTGTCAATGTGTTTCTTTGATTTTGTTATTAATTGACTTATATAGTTGGCTGTTACCATGTTGGGGGCATAGATATTTAAAATTGTTAGGTCTTCTTGTTGGACAGACCCTTTGAGTATGATATAGTATCCTTCCTCATCTCTTGTTATAGTCTTTGGCTTAAAGTCTAATTGATCTGATATAAGGATTGACACCCCAGTTTCTCCTGATGTCCATTAGCATGGTACATTGTTTTCCACCCCTCACTTTAAAACTGGAGGTGTCTTTGGGTCTAAAATGAGTTTCTTGTAGACAGCATATTGATGGGTTTTGGTTTTTTATCCATTCTGATATCCTGTGTCTTTTGATTGGGACATTTAGCCCATTAACCTTCAGGGTAACTATTGAGAGATATGAGTTTAGTGCCATTGTATTGCCTGTAAGGTGACTGTTACTGTATATTGTCCTTTCCGTTCTGATCTACTACTTTTAGAGTCTCTCTTTGCTTAGAGGACCCCTTTCAATATTTCCTGTAGAGTTGGTTTGGTGTTTGCAAATTCTTTCAGTTTTTGTTTGTCCTGGAAGCTTTTTATCTCTCCTTGTATTTTCAATGATAGCCTAGCTGGATAGAGTATTCTCAGCTGCATGTTTTTCTCATTTAGTGCTCTGAATATATCATGCCAGTTCTTTCTAGCCTGCCAGGTCTCTGTGGATAAGCCCACTGCCAATCTAATATTTTTTCTTAAATATTTTATTTATTTGACAGAGAGAAATCACAAGTAGGCAGAGAGGCAGGCAGAGAGAGAGGAGAAAGCAGTCTCCCTGCGGAGCAGAGAGCCCGATGCGGGGCTCAATCCCAGGACCCTGAGATTTTGACCTGAGCCAAAGGCAGAGGCTTTAACCCACTGAGCCACCCAGGCACCCCTGCCAATCTAATACTTTTACCCTTGTATGTTACAGACTTCTTGTCCCGGGATGCTTTCTGGATTTTCTCTTTGTCGCTACTACTTGTGCATTTTACTATTAGGTGACCGGGTGTGGACCTATTCTTATTGATTTTGAGAGGGGCTCTCTGCACCTCCTGGATTTTGATGCTTGTTCCCTTTGCCATATTAGGGAAATTCTCTACAATAATTCTCTCTAATATACCTTCTGTTCCCCTCTCTCTTTCTTCTTCTTCTGGAATCCCAATTATTCTGATGTTGTATCATCTTATGGTGTCACTTATGTCTCGAATTCTCTCCTCGTGGTCCAGTATTTGTTTGTTTCTCTTTTGCTCAGCTTCTTTATTCCCTGTCATTTGGTCCTCTATATCACCAATTCTTTCTTCTGCCTCATTTATCTTAGCAGTAAGAGCCTCCATTTTTTATTGCACCTCATTAATAGCTTTTTTTATTTCAACGTGTTTAGAATTTAGTTCTTTTATATCTCCAGAAAGGGCTTTTATCTCTCTGGAGAGGGTTTCTCTAACATCTTCCATGCCTTTGTCAAGCCCAGCTAGAACCTTGAGAATTGCCATTCTGAACTCTAGATCTGACATATTACCAATATCTGTATTGATTAGGTACCTCGCCTTAGGTATTGACTCTTATTCTTTTTTTTTTTTTTTGTAGTGAGTTTTTCCGTGTTGTCTTTTTAAAAAATATTTTATTTATTTATTTGACAGAGAGAGAGGTCACGAGTAGGCAGAGAGGCAGGCAGAGAGAGGGAGAAACAGGCTCCCCACTGAGCAGATATCCTGATGCAGGGCTCAAATCCAGGACCCTGAGATCATGACCTGAGCCAAAGGCAGAGGCTTAAACCACTGAGCCACCCAGGCACCCCCATGTTGTCTTTTTGTCCAGGTAAGAATATATGAATGAGCAAAGAAAATGCTAAAAGGGTGGCAAAGACCCTGGGAAAATGTGCTTTCACCAAATCAGAAGAGACCCCCAAATCATGGGGGGGGGGGAGAGGGGAGAAAGGGGATAAAAAGTTCAGAAAAAAAATTTTAAAAAAGAAAACAAATTTTAAAAAATGTAAAAAAGAAATATATATATATATAAGACTGGTGACTAGAACAGGGTCACCCACTTAATTTTGGAGTATATTGGTCTCTTAGAAGAAACTACTTCCCAAAATATTAAAGAATGAAAAACATATATAAGGGTAAACACAATGAAGGGATGGAATATGACTATAAAAATGAAAAAAAATTATTTTCTAAAAAATGAGTTGATAAAGTAGGTTGGTTGGGAGAATAAAGAAAGAGAAAGTGGAGAGATTTTGCTCAGGCTAGAGACTAAAACAAGCCCAGAGCTAGATTTAGGGTATCTTTTGATCTATTAGAAGTTGTACCCCAAATTTTTTAGAAGAAAAAATCCTATGTGTATACAAAAAATAAAGTTAGATACAATGGAGGATAAAATATGACAATATTAATGAAGGATCAAAAAAGATTAGTTTTTTATGAAAGGTATTGTTAAGATAAACTAGTTAAAAAAGTTAAAGGAGGAAAGGGTTAAAGTTCAAAAAATTTAGAATTTGAAAAAATTAAAATAAAAAAATTAAATTAACTGCAAGACTAAAGAATCATGAGGAGTAAGCTATGAATTCCATGCTTTGCTTTCTCCTCCTCTGGAATTCTGCTGTTCTCCTTGGTAAGTGAACTTGGTCCTGGCTGAATTTCTTGTTGATCTTCTGGGGGAGGGGTCTGTTGTAGTGATTCTCAAGTGTCTTTGCCTAAGGCAGAATTGCCTCGCCCGTATCAGGAGCCAGGCTAATAATCTGCTCGGGTTCGCTTTCGGGAGCTTTTGTTCCCCGAGTGTTTTTCATAGAGTTCTGGAGGATGGGAATGAAAATGGCAGCCTCCCAATCTCCAGCCTGGAGGAGCCGAGAGCTCAGGGCCCCACTCCTCAGTGCGCCCTCAGAGAAAAGTGCTCAATCACTCCGGCCTCCCTGGCCTCTGGCCGCACTCCAAGCTCACCCAGCCTGTGCCCGGTTCAAGGTAACCTTGAGCTGAGAGCTCACTCCTCAGCTCTGTCTCAGTAGCCCACCCTAATACCTGCAAGCTCTGGGACACTCAGGCACCCTCAATCCTTCTGTGACCCTGTGGGACCTGGGACCATGGTGACCCCAAGTGGGCTTCACCCTGGTTTAGCCTCTGAAGCGATATCCCTCAGTGGAGCAGACTTTTAAAATTCCTGATTTTGTGCTCCATTTTTCTGCCATTTGCCAGGAGCCAGCCCCTCCCCCCCGAGGTCTATCTTGCCGTTGGTTTGGATTCACTTCTCTGCCATCCTACCTTTCAGAAAGTGGTTGATTTTCTGTTTCTAGAATTGTTGCTCTTCTTCTCTTCAATCTCCTGTTGTATTTGTAGGTGTTTGCAATATGGATTGATAAGCCATCTAGCTGATCTCCTGCTACCTGATGTAGTATCATCCTGCTATTTCTCCACCATCTTGACTTCTCGCATGAGGCAAACATTTATTTTAAAAACTATTATTCAAATATTGTCATATTTATCTTTGACTTATCTAACTTTACCTCCTGGTTTTGGAATAAAGCAGTATACAAGCAAATAAATACCTTTAAGTAATAAGTGAAATGTGTATGTCAGGATTGCTATGTTAATGTATAATTTGGTGGAAAATTATCAAAGATCATTTTCAAAGGCCAGTTTGAAAATATGGATGATATTAGTTACATACAATGTAATTTGTTTCCTTTTATATAATATTATCCTTAAAAACATTGAAAACGATTATGTTTGTCTTTTTTATAAAAATATGCTCATTTACAAAGAAAAGAAGTAGTTAAAGATAATACCAACTATTGTTGAAGAAAATGTTCATGTGTGCTTGATGAAACATCCTTTCAGTAATTTTTATTTGGGGAGTTTAAAATAAGAGGCTTAACATACCAACTATAACTTAGAGTGTGATAACAATTAGGAAACAAAACAAAACAAAACAATAAACAATACTGAAGTTACATTAAGAGGTTCTATTGAAAATAAAGCCAGGACTTAACTGAACTTGATTGTTGAGGACACAGTACTAATATGGACAGGATTCACTTCTCTTCTATTTCCATGACTATAGTAAGCCGTCTTCATCAGCAAAATTGGACACTGAAAAGGTGCCCAATGATAATCATTATAAATCTATTCCTACAACTGAAAAATGCAGCTCAAAGTATACATCTTACTGACGGATCAGCAGCATTTATTTATACACAAAACATTATGTTATATTATTTGAATAAACAGAAATATAGGAATCTTGCTGAAAAAAAAAACACATACAAAGAAGAAAAACAGAAGGGTTTACAAGCCTAGAAAATTTTTAACCTTTTTATAAAATGTAATTGGAATTGCTTTGTACAAGTGAGATACAACAGACGTAGAGAAGATTGACGGGGTGAAAGTAAAGACCATAATCTAGCTCTTGTCGTCTTCCAAGTGTGTTTTGTAGAGCATAAGATATTTGGTTTCTAGCAATATAGTTTAAAACAAGAATGTATGGGCTTTAATCCTGATTGTGGGGGCACTATTATTAACAAAGGTACAGTCTAAATGAGATAACACAAGAATGCTCCCCAAATCCCTGTCACATTCCACCAACCTTTGGTTATGAATTTACATGTACTGGTTTTACACCATCATCATGTATGTACATGTAATGAGAAGAGCTATTTCAAATTTGCATATCTCATAAATGGTAAAATTACCTTGGTCTTCTCAACATTGCCTCTAACTCTTCTTTACCCTTCACTGGATGACACACACACTTTGAACACACATGCACACACCATCAAAACTGCAGATATGACATGAGTTATGTTGTCATAATAATGCTATGTAGCTCATATGTCTCATTCGCCTATATTAATAACCATATAATATTTCTTATTAAGTCAATGTGTTCATTGGAATTTTCTTCTTGTATTGGTTAGCTTGACAAGGCTCATTCATAGATCTTCAGGTCAGCTGGACAATTTAACTAATTTTGTCTCTCTATTATAACTGAGACCTCGTCTGGGTCTATAGGACTGAGAAGTCTCTGCTTCACATAGTTTCATGTCCTCCTACAGGACAGCCTAAATTTGTTCTTATGTAAGAGACAAGGATCCTATAAAAAGTAGTAGAAGTAGGTGAAGTCTTTGAGGTCTAGATTCAGAAAAGACCCCTCATCTACTACATTCTATTGGCCAAATAAAGTGGTAAGATTAGCTCAGATTTAAGGAGTTGGAAAATAGCCTCTTTTTTTAAATTTATTTATTTATTTTCAGAGTAAGAGTGCTCATTGTTTTTGCACCACACCCAGTGCTCCACGCAATACGTGCCCTCTCTATTACCCTCCACCTGGTTCCACAACCTCCCACCCCCTGCCCCTTCAAAACCCTCAGGTTGTTTTTAAGAGTCCATAGTCTCTCATAGTTTATCTCCCCTTCCAATTTCCCACTACTCCATTCTCCTCTCTATCTCCCGATGTCCTCCATGTTCTTTGTTATGCTCCACAAATAAGTGAAACCATATGACACTTGACTCTCTCTGCTTGACTTATTTCGCTCAGCATAATCTCTTCCAGTCCCGTCCATGTTGCTACAAGTGTTGGATATTCATCCTTTCTGATGGAGGCATAATACTCCATCGTGTATATGGACCACATCTTCCTTATACATTTGTCCGTTGAAGGGCATCTTGGTTCTTTCCACAGTTTGGCGACCATAGCCATTGCTACAATAAACATTGGGGTACAGATGGCTCTTCTTTCACTACATCTGTATCTTTGGGGTAAATACCCAGCAGTGCAATTGCAGAGTCATAGGGAACCTCTATTTTTAATTTCGTGAGGAATCTCCACACTGTTCTCCAAAGTGGCTACACTAACTTGCATTCCCATACAGTGTAAGAGGGTTCCCCTTTCTCCACAACCTCCCAACACACATTGTTTCCTGTCTTGCTAATTTTGGCCCTTCTAACTGGTGTAAGGTGATATATCATGTGGTTTTAATTTGAATCTCCCTAATGGCTAGTCATGATGAGCATTTATTCATGTGTCTGATAGCCATTTGTATGTCCTCATTGGAGAAGTGTCTGTTCATATCTTCTGCCCATTTTTTGATATGATTATCTGTTTTGTGTGTGTTGAGATTGAGGAGTTCTTTATAGATCCTGGATATCAACATTTTGTCTGTACTGTCATTTGCAAATATCTTCTCCCATTCCGTGGGTTGCCTTTTTGTTTTGTTGACTGTTTCCTTTGCTGTGCAGAAGCTTTTGATCTACACAAAGTCCCAAAAGTTCATTTTCACTTTTGTTTCCTTTGCCTTTGGAGACATATCTTGAAAGAAGTTGCTGTGGCTGATTTCAAAGAGGTTACTGCCTATGTTCTTCTCTAGGATTCTGATGGATTCCTGTCTCATGTTGAGGTCTTTTATCCATTTCGAGTTGTTCTTTGTGTATGGTGCAAGATAATGGTAGAGTTTCATTCTTCTACATATAGCTGTCCAGTTTTCCCAGGACCATTTATTGAAGAGACTGTCTTTTCTCTATTGTACATTCCAGTTTGGTCGAAGATTATTTGACCATAGAGTTGAGGGTCCATATCTGGGCTCTCTACTCTGTTCCACTGGTCTATGTGTCTGTTTTTATGCCAGTACCATGCTGTCTTGATGATCACAGCTTTGTAGTAAAGCCTGAACTCAGGGAACATGATGCTGCCAGTTTTGTTTTTGTTTTTCAACATTTACTTAGCAATTCAGGGTCTCTTCTGATTCCATACAAATTTTAGGATTATTTGCTCCAGCTCTTGGAAAAATACCGGTGGAATTTTGATTGGAATGGCATTAAAAGTATAGATTACTCTAGGCAGTATAGACATTTTAACAATGTTTACTCTTCCAATCCAAGAGCATGGAACGGTCTTCCATCTTTTTGTGTCTTCTTCAATTTCTTTCATGAGTGTTCTGTAGTTCCTTGAGTACAGATCCTTTACCTCTTTGGTTAGGTTTATTCCCAGGTATCTTATGGTTCTTGGTGCTATAGTAAATGGAATCGATTCTCTAATTTCCCTTTCTGTATTTTCATTGTTAGTGTTAAAGAAAGCCACTGATTTCTGTACATTGACTTTGTATCCTGCCACGTTTCTGAATTGCTGTATGAGTTCTAGTAGTTTGGGGGTGGAATCTTCAGGGTTTTCCATATAAAGAATCATGTCATCTGTGAAGAGAGAGAGTTTGACTTCTTCCTTGTCAATTTGGATACATTTTATTTCTCTTTGTTGTCTGATTGCCATTGCTAGGACTTCTAATACTATGTTGAACAAGAGTGGTGAGAGTGGGCATCCTTGTCGTGTTCCTGATGTCAACGGGTAGGCTGCATGCTTTTTCCCATTGAGGATGATATTTACTGTGGGTCTTTCATAGACAGATCTTATGAAGTTCAGGAATGTTCCCTCTATCCCTATACTTTGAAACGTTTTCCTCAGGAACGGATGCTGGATTTTGTCAAATGCATTTTCTGCATCAATTGAGAGGACCATGTGGTTTTTCTCTCTTCTCTTATTGATTTGTTCTATCACATTGATTGGTTTGCAAATGTTGAAACAACCTTGTAACCCAGGATGAATCCCACCTGGTCATGGTGGATATTCTTTTTAATGTGCTGCTGGATCCTGTTTGCTAGGACCTTGTTGAGAATCTTAGCATCCATATTCATCAGTGATATTGGTCTGAAATTCTCCTTTTTGGTAGGGTCTTTGCCTGGTTTGGGGATCAGGGTAATGCTGGCTTCATAAAAAGAGTCTGGAAGTTTTCCTTGTGCTTTAATTTTTTGAAACAGCTTCAGGAGAATTGGTGTTATTCCTTCTTAGAAAGTTTGGTAGAATTCCCGAGGGAATCCATCAGGTCCTGGGCCCTTGTTTTTTGGGAGGTTTTTGATCACTGCTTCATTCTTGTTACTAGATATTGGTCTATTCAGGTTGCCAATTTCTTCCTGGTTCAATTTTGGGAGTTTATCGTCTTCCAGGAATGCATCCATTTCATCTAGGTTGCTTAGCTTATTGGCATATAACTGTTGGTAATAATTTCTGATGATTGTTTCTATTTCCTTGGTGTTAGTTGTGATCTCTCCCTTTTCATTCATAATTTTATTAATTGGGCTTTCTCTCTTTTCTTTTGGATTAGTGTGGCCAATGGTTTATCAATCTTATTGATTCGTTCAAAAAACCAGCTTCTAGTTTCATTGATACATTCTTATGTATCTCTGGTGTCTACCTCATTGATCTCTGCTCTAATCTTGATTTTACCCTTCTTGCATGTGGAGCTGGTTTGATTTGTTGTTGATTCTCCAGTTCTTTAAGGTGTAGAGACACATGGTGTATTCTGGAGTTTTCAATTTTTTTGAGGGAGGCTCAGATGTCTATGTATTTCCCCCTTAGAACCGCCTTTGCTGTATCCCATAGGTTTTGGACCGAAGTGTTTTCATTCTCATTGGTTTCTATGAATTGTTGAAGTTCTTCTTTGATCTCCTGGTTGATCCAAGCATGCTTGAGCAAGGTGGTCTTTAGCTTCCAGGTGTTTGAATTCCTTCCGAACTTTCCCTTGTGATTGAGCTCCAGATTCAAAGCATTGTGATCTGAGAATATGCAGGGTATAATATCAGTCTTTTGGTATTGGTTGAGTCCTGATTTGTGACCGCGTATGTGGTCTATTCTGGAGCAGGTTCCATGTGCACTTGAGAAGAATGAGTATTCTTTTGTTTTAGGGTGGAATATTCTGTATATGTTTATGAGGTCCATCTGATCCAATGTTTCATTCAATGCTCTTATTTATTTATTAATTTTCTGCTTCGATGATCTGTCTGTTACTGAGAGAAGCATATTAAGATCTCCTACTATTAATATATTCATAACAATATGACTCCTAAACTTGATTAATAGTTTTCTTATATAATTGGCTGCTCCAATATTGGTGGCATAGATATTTACAATTGTTAGATCATCTTGGTGGATAGTCCCTTTAAGAATGATGTAGTGTCCTTCTGTATCTCTGACTACAGTCTTTAGTTTAAAATCTAATTTATCTGATATGAGAATTGCTACCCCAGCCTTCTTCTGAGGCCCATTGGCATGAAAGATGCTTCTCCATCCTTTCACTTTCAGTCTGTGGGTATCCTTAGTTTCAGAATGGGTCTCTTGTAGACAATATATGGATGGGTCCTGTCATTTTATCCAATCTGCAACCATGTGTCATTTTATGGGCGCATTTAGGCCGTTCACATTGAGAGTGGTTATTGATTGAGAGTGATTGTGATTGACATCGTGTAACCTTTGAAGTCTTTCTGTCTGTTGTTTGTTTCTATATTTCTGCTCAATGATATTCTTAGGATGTTTTCTCATTTATAGGACCCCCCTTAATATTTCCTGCAGTGTCATGTTGGTGGTTGCATAATCATTTAAGCCTTGCTGGTCTTGGAAACTCTTTATCTCTCCATCCATTTTGAATGTCAGTCTTGCTGAATAAAGTATTCTTGGCTGCATGTTCTTCTCATTTCGTACTCTGAATATATTTTGCCAGCCCTTCCTGGCTTGCCAGGTCTCTGTGGACAGGTCTGACATTATTCTAATGGGCTTTCCACCGTATGTAAGGATCCTCTTTGTCCTAGCTGTTTTTAAGAGGGTCTGTCGAGAAGCGTAATTCTTCATTCTAACTATGAGGTGTCGTGAGGACTTTCAAGAACCTAAAATCTTGGGGGGAAACCGTTCTGCCTCTAGTACATGAATGTTGTTTCCATTCGTGAGATTGGGAAAATTTTCATAGAAAACTTGCTCCACTGTATCTTCTAGAATTCTTTCTTTTTCTTCCCCTTCAGGGATTCCAATAATTCTGACGTTGGAACGTTTCATGGCATCATTGATTTTCCTAGTCTTCATGGCTTCTGAGCTGTTTGTTCCAGGCTTCCTCTTGATCCTTTCTCTCTATCTGTTTGTCCTCCAGATCACTAATTCTATCTTCTGTCTCAGTTACCCTAGTTTTTAGAGAATTTAGATTAGATTGGAATTCATTGAGAGCATTTTGAACATCATCCCTGGTGGCTTTCATTTTTACCCTAACATTGTGAACATCATCCCTGGTGGCCTTCACTTCTGCCCTAATCAATTTTGTTTGGTCATCCATGGCTTTCTCCAACCTAGCTATTGCCTGGATAATTGTTAGCCTGAGTTCCTTTTCCAAAATTTTGTCTATGTCGATAGCCATTAGCTCTGTTGCAGAAGGTCCATCCTCTGTATTTTTCTTCTGTTGGGCATTCCTCCTCCTAGTCATTTTGGTAAGAAATGACTGAACAGATGCAGCTGGATGTATCGATTGTGGTGCTGTTAAGGTGCACCCTGGAACGCTTCTGTGCAATCAGGATTCCCCACCCAAATGAGAGGAAAAAGAAAAGAAAAAGAAATAGAGAACAAAGAGACAAAAAAAAAAGAAAAGAAAAGAAAAAGAAGGAAAAAAAAGAGATAGATAGAGAGAGAGAGAGAAAAAAAAAGGGAAGATAAAAGAGAAGGTTCAACCCAAATGGGCCCCAAGGTAAGATTTATGAAGTAAAGAAACAAAAACAGACAAACAAAAAGACTGATAAAAGTATATGACAAGAGAAAAATATATATATATAAAAGCAAAAAAAAAAAAGGAAGAACCTCATCAGAAAGAACCCCAAGTATAATATTTATATACTCTCAGGACAAACACAAATACACAGAAACACTGGCAGAAGAAAAAGATGGGAGAGTGGTTATAAATTCTAAGTGTGGGCGAGGAAGTTTATTTTGATTCTTCCTGGATGTATCTTGATGTTTTTGTTAAGGGACTCAACTTTCCTAAGATAAAGGGGGATTAAAAATTGGTTTACCTATAGCGTTAGCATTTATTGGGGAACGGGGATTACCTTGAAGTTTAACTGTATATGTATATTAGAAAATAAACGTTAAAAAAAGAATAAACTAGCCTAAACTAAATTAAAATTAAAAAAAAATTTAAAAAATAAAAAAGCAAAAGAAAAATACGGGTGTATGTAACAAAAAGTTCAGGTTAGAAGTTTATTAAGGAATTTGATGTACTGGACATCTCACTGTGATGGTAAATAGGTTAAAAAATTATCTATATGTATAAAAAAATAACCAGAATAGTGTTAAAGAGTTAAAAATAAAAGTTGTATTTATGAAGTAGTCGTGGTTGTTCTCTTGTCTTTTTTTTTTTTCTTCCTTCCTGATTAGTTTTCTGGGGGAGGGGTCTGCCATATGGGTTTTCAGTCAATGATGGTCCCTGAGTTAGATCCTCCCGCCCCCGTCAAGGGGGTATGCTCTGAGGAAACCGTTTTTTTTTCAGGCTTTTGTTTTCTGGAGGTTTTTATGTTCTTTCATCTGTTTTCTCTCATCTTGACAGCTTTTGTTGGTTTTTGGAGGTTTAGAGGAGAGCAAACTGCACCCAGACCTCCCTCTCAGAGAGAAAGAAGCCTCAGAATGCTCTGCAGAGCTGCTGGCAGGGTAGGTTCCCAGTCATGGTCCCTGGGGATGCAGTATCTCCTCCTTGTACCCAATACCACGGCATTGTTGGCTGTCTTGGTAGCTCCAGACCGCCAGAGAGGTTCCAAGCAGCGATCACACACTGAGATTTTCCTGCTGGCCCAGGCTGGGAATGCCTGGTTTTTCAGGATTCCAGAGTTCCAGGCTAGTACCTGTGCACACCTCTCCCAGGGGAGGGTGTGGGACACACGCGTTTCCTGAATGCCATCTGGCCAGGCTCCCAGCCCCTCTCAGGAGCCGGACCCCAAGCGTTCTCAGGCATGCTGGTGGCTCAGGCGCGCTGACAGCTCAGGGACCAAGACCTGCTTTCTCTGCTGCACTCTCTTTGGCTCAGCACCAGGGGAGCCTGTCCTGGGTCCGGGGACTTAAGTCCCTTTCCCTAACTGTCCCAATTCCCACAATATACACCCATGATCCTTTGCTCTTTTTTTTTTTTTGAGTGCTTTCAACCAGACTCCAAGCTAATGCTGGTCCCCAGACACAGGGAACTCTCGTATTGGGGTATTACTTTCTAGTCGGTAGCCTCTGGTGGCTCCCTCCCCCTTTTTGTTTATCTTCTGATATCAGTCTGACGTTCCCACTCTGCTTTACCTGCCACTGTCGTCTTCTGCTCCTGTAGAGATCTAGACGTGTATAATTCTGATCTCAGGCTGATTTCATGGGTGATCGGAGTTCTTTGGTAGGTAATCAGCTCACTTTAGGGTACAGGTTGAAATGGCGCCTCCTCCTACTTCCCTGCCATCTTGACCGGAAAATAGCCTCTCAATTATTGATGAGAGGTGTTATAAAATCACATTGCCAAGGGCCTAGACACCAAGATAAGTGGAGAATTGGTTCATTTTTGCAATCAATTTGGCACAAGAATATTTTAATAAAAGAAGATATGAAAGATTCAAGTGTCATCAGATTTGAAATTCCTCAGTTTACAAAACTTCTGAACACCAATGGAACAGGCTTTCAAATGGAAGACCACAGCATATCTGCCCCCAGATATCTGCATGACTTCCTGTTTTCAATTGTTTACTTTCTCCTTAAACTTTATCTCTTTAGAGAGGCCTTCTCCAACCACCACCTTCATCCTAATTAAAATTGTAGAACCTATGCACACCCTGAACCTTTATCCTACTTTAACACAGTTCAATCCCTGACACACTATTAATGTTTGTTTTTTACCTGTATCCCCTAACTGGGAAGTAAGTTCCTTGAGTCCAGGAACATTGTCCATCTTGTCCATTCTATATTCCTTGTATTTGGAACACTGTCTGGCAGGGGTGCTTGGGTGGCTCAAGAGGGTTAGTGTCTGCCTTCAGCTAAGGTCATGATTCCCAGGTCCAGGGATCAAGCCCCACATCAGGGTGCCTGTTAGTGTGGAGGCTGTTTGTCCCTCTCCCTCTGCCCCTCTCCCTGCTTGAGCTCTCTCTCCCTCAAGTAAATGAATAAAATCTTTAAAAGAGAGAGAGATAGTACTGTCTCATAGAGTAGATGCTCAATCAGTGTTCACTGAATTAATGTCTCTTTTTTTTTGAAGATTTTATTTATTTATTTGACAGAGAGAGATCACAAGTAGGCAGAGAGGCAGGCAGAGAGAGAGGAGGAAGCAGGCTCCCCACTGAGCAGAGATCCCAATGAAGGGCTTGATCCCAGGACCCTAAGATCATGACCTGAGCCAAAGGCAGAGGCTTAACCCACTGAGCCACCCAGGTGCCCCTGTATTAATGTCTTAATAAACCAGGACAATTGAGGTCCCATGGTCACTGCTTTAAGAACTAGGCATAATAACCACAAAGCCTATTGGTAGTTATATTTGGTTCTGACTTGGGCACTGGCATATAATAGAACCATATCTCTGTTTCTGAGTTCTCTTCAATAAGTCTTTACAAATTCTGCTGTACTAATTCAGTGTTGATCCTGAAGAATTATGTCATCTCAATGCATTCTATTTTGATTCCTGTCCCATTTTGTGAAACAATGCTTCTTTTTTTTCCCTTTAGGAAGTTGTTATGAATGGTGAAAAAGATTGCTTTCTGAGCATAAGGACATGGTTTAAAGTTCATTTCTGTTTTTATTGTAACTTTGGAGGTTACTTACCCTATTGGGATTCATTTTTCTTTCACCTATAAAATAAAAGATAATGCCATAGTTAAGTTTATAATCCCTTGATGTAAACCCTGGTCCATAAATGTGGACTGCCAGTGGATATGATTGTACTAGATAATCCTCTCCAGTCCTTTCTGATTGGGCCCAATCCAGCCCAGATTGAATCAATCAGTCTCTCTTCCTATCCACCCCATCCTTGTAATGGAAAGTGAGGTTTATGAACTTGGGATCTGTGAATTGCCATCTTCTCCAATGAAGACTGAGTAAAAGAATAATTCTAAGAGTTATAAAGATAAAGCATGTTCTCAGAAAAGAAAATCAGAGACAAGAAATGAAAGGAAAGTATCACCTTGTTTCCTGATAACTTCCAACTTTCTCATTCCATTTTTTTCCTGAGGTTTTTCTATACACATCCTTGTGTGTCATACACCCTTGTTCTAAACAATGAATATCCCATTTCCTTATTAATTTACTTAGTTTGTTTCAGTAACTTACAACCAAAAATTCCAAATAAATATACTCTTTGAGTTGTTGCAAGGACAAAAGACATAAGGCCTAAAAAATGCCTAGCAAGCAAGTTAAATTTTCATTTAACTCTACGGGAAATATGCCTGTCACTAACCCTAATCTGTCTATTGCTCTTACCTGATTTAGCTGAGACTGGGAAGGTTGGTGGAATGAACTATCTGAAGGTCTATTTAATAATGGAATTATACATATATGCTTTGATCCATGCACTAGTAAAGGAAATATACTTTTTTTTTTTTTTTTTTTTTAGCAGGCATGCAGAGATAGATTGCATCTGTTCTCACCTCCCTAGCAGCACTGGAAGCAAGCTCCCTGGACCAATATTGCTTATGGTTTTAGTAGCACTGGGGTGCAGAGACAAGTGGGAGGTCCTGCGATCCCTGAGATTGTGGCTGGGGACATGCTCTGCAGGTGGGAGATGGCAGAGGGGAAGTCTGTATGCTCTGTCCAATCCAGAGGGGAACAGACTGAGGTTTCTCTCTGAGATGGAGGTCTGGGTGCATTTACTTTCCTCTAAACCTCCAAAGAACTGCCAAAAACTGCCAAGGGGGAAAAAAAAAACCCTCCAGAGAACAAAAACTGAGAAACTGATCTCCTCAGAGCCCAGCCCCTTGATAGGGGGGCAGGAGAACTCAGCCCAAGCAAGACTGCCTCAAAAACAATGCGGCAGTCTCTTCCCCAAGAAAACCAGCCCCCAAAACGTGAGGAGAACCACCATGGGGTCCCCATAAAACTGTAAAACTCCAATAGCAAGGGAAAAGAAGATATTAAGCTACCGGTATTGCCCTAAAACCTGTATTTTTCATAGATACAACTTCTATTTTTAATTAGTTCCCACTATTCTCATTCTCTTTATTCTTTTTTAAATTTTAAGTGATTTACCATCACAATGAGAGGTTCAATAAAACGAATCCCATAATAACATTTAACTTGAAATTTTTTGATACATATACCTTTATTTTTCTTTTGATTTTTGATTTTTTAAAAATATTCATATAGAGGGGCGCCTGGGTGGCTCAGCTGGTTAAAGCCTCTGCCTTCAGCTCAGGTCATGATCCCAGGGTTCTGGGATCGAGCCCCGCATCGGGCTCTCTGCTTAGCTGGGAGCCTGCTTCCTCCTCTCTCTCTGCCTGCCTCTCTGCCTACTTGTGATCTCTGTCTGTCAAATAAATAAATCTAAAAAAAAAATATTCATAGAGAGAAAAGTTTCAAGGTAATCCTCTTTCCCTAATCAATACTACCCCTATATATAAACCAGGATTAACCCTCCTTTATCTCTGGAAAGTTGAGTCCTTTAACAATGATATCAAGATACACCCAAGGGGCACCTAGGTGGCTCAGTGGGTCAAGCCACTGCCTTTGCCTCAGGTCATGATCCCATGGTCCTGGGATGGAGCCCCGCATTGGGCTCTCTGCTCGGCGGGGAGCCTGCTTCCCACTCTCTCTCTCTGCCTGCCTCTCTGCCTACTTTTGATTTCTCTCTGTCAAATAAATAAGTAAAATCTTAAAAAAAAAAGGATACACCCAAGAAGAATCAAAATAACCTTCCCCGCCCATGCTGAGGATTTATAGCCACCCTCTTATCTTTTTCTTCTGTCAGTGTTTCTGTATATTTGTTTCTGTTCTGGTATCATATAAATCTTATACTTGACCTTCATTTTGGCTGGGTTCTTTTTTTTTTTTTAATTGTCATGTACTTTTTTAAGTTTTTTTCTTTGTCTGTTTTTTTTTTTGTTTGTTTGTTTGTTTTTGTTTTGTATACCTTATAAATCTTACCTTTGGGGCCCATTCTGGCTGGGTTTTCTCTTTTCTTTCTTTCTTCTTTCTTTCTTTCTTTTTTTTTAATCTCTCTTTCTCTCTCTCTCTTTTTCTTTTTCTTTCTTTTTTGTGGGGACTCCTGATTGCTCAAAAGCATTCCAGGGTGTACTTTGACTGGATCGTGGTTGATACATTCAGCTACACATCCCCTCAGCCATCTCTCACCAAAATGACTAGGAGGAGGGATGACCAATAGAAGAAAAATTCAGAGACTATGCCCTCTGTTCTGGGCCCATCAGAACTATTGGATATGGACATAAACAGTATGTCAGATAGGGAATTCAGGGTAACAATTCTCCAGGCAATGACGAGGTTGGAGAAAACCATTAATGACAACATGGAATTGATTAGGGCAGAAGTGAAAGTCACCAGGGAAGAAGCTAAAAATGCTATCAATGAGTTCCAGTTTAATCTAAATTCTCTAACAGCTAGGGTAACTGAGGCAGAAGATAGAATTAGTGATCTAGAGGACAAACTGAAAAAGAAAAAGAATCAGGTGGGGCACCTGGGTGGCTCAATGGGTTAAGCCTCTGCCTTCAGCTCAGGTCATGATCTCAGGGTCCTGGGATCATGTCCCATGTAGGGTTCTCTGCTCAGCAGGGAGCCTGCTTCTCCCTATCTCTCTGCCTGCCTCTCTGCCTACTTGTGATCTCTCTCTGTCAAATAAATAAATAAAATCTTAAAGAAAAAGAAAAAGAATCAGGAGGAGGTCTGGAACAAACAGCTTAGAAGCCAGGAAAACAGTATTAGGGAAATAAATGATGCGATGAAATGTTCCAACGTTAGAATTATTGGAATCCCTGAGGGGGAGGAGAAAGAAAGAAGACTAGGAGATATAGTTAAACAAATTCTCCATGAAAATTTTCCCAGTCTGGCAAATGGAACCAGCATTCCTTTACTAGAGACAGAAAAATCATCCCCCCAAGATCATAGAATCTAGAAAGACCACGAGACACCTGATTGTGAAACTGATTAATAATAATTTTAGACAGGAGCTCTTGAAAGCAGTTAGAGAGAAGAGATTCCTTATGTACAGAGGAAGGTCCATCAGAATAACATCAGACCTATCCACAGAAACCTGGCGAGTGAGAAACGGCTGGGAAGACATATTCAGGACACTAAATGAAAAGAACATGCAGCCAAGATACTTTATCCAGAAAGGCTGACATTCAAAATGGATGGAGAGATAAAGATCTTCCAAGATGGACAAGGTTTAAAAGAGCATGTGATCATAAAAACTGCACTACAAGAAATATTAAGGAGGGGTGGTATAAAAGAAGAAAGAACTCAAGAGTGTTGTAGAATAGAAAATTATGGAGACACTATAGAAACAAGGACATCACAGGCAACATGATGTCAAAAAAAAATGTATCTCTCAATAATCACTCTCAACATGAATGGCCTGAACATTCCCATAAAATGGCACAGTGTTGTAAATTGGATAAAATGACAGGACGTATCCATATGTTGTCTACAAGAGACCCATTTTGAACCTAACTATACATCCAAACTGAAAGTGAAGGGATGGAGAAGCTACTTTCATGCCAATGGGCCTCAAAAGAAGGCTGGGGTAGCGATTCTCAGATAAATTAGATTTTAAACTAAAGTCTGTAGTCAGAGATAAAGAAGGACACTACATCATTCTTAAAGGGTGTAACCACCAAGAAGATCTACCAATTGTAAATATTTATGCCCCCAATATGAGAGCAGCCAACTATATAACACAACTGTTGATCAAGATAAAGACTCACATTGATATGAATACATTACTAGTGGGGATCTTAACACACCACTCTCAGTAATAGACAGATCATCCAAGCAGAAAATCAATACAGAAACAAGAGCATTCACACATTGGACCAGATGGACCTCATAGATATATACAGAACATTCCATCCTAAAACAACAGAATAATCATTCTTCTCGAGTGCACATGGAACCTTCTCCAGAATAGACCACATACTGGGTCACAAATCAGGGCTCAACCAATATCAAAAGATTGAGATGATTCCCTGCATATTCTCAGATCACAATGCTTTGATACCAGAGCTCAACCATAAGGAAAAGTTTGAAAGGAATTCAAACACCTGGAAGCTAAAGACCACCTTGCTTAAGAATGCTTGGATCAACCAGGAAATCAAAGAAGAACTTAAGCAATACATGGAAACCGAGGAGAATGATGACACTTGGGTCCAAAACCTATGCAATACAGCAATGTTAGTCCTAAGGGGGAAATACATAGTCATCCAAGACTCATTCAAAAAAAAAAAAAAAAAAGGAAAGAAAAAATAAAATAAAAATCCAGAATATATCAGCTTCTGTACACCTTAAAAACTACAGAATCAACAACAAATTAAGCCAACTCCCCACACAAGAACGGAAATAATCCAGATTAGAGCAGAGATCAGTGAGATAGAAACTAGAGATACATTAGAACACATCAACTAAACTAGAAGCTGTTTTTTTTTTAAAGAATCAATAAGATCAAAAAACCATTGGCCACACTAATCCAAAAGAAAAGAGAGAAAGCTCAAATTAACAAAATTATTAATGAAAAGTAAGAGATCACAACTAACACTAAGGAAATAGAAACAATCATCAGAAATTATGATTAACAGTTATATGCCCATAACTTAAGCAATGTAGATGAAATGGATGCATTCCTGGAAAACTATAAACTTCCAAAACTGAATCAGGGAGAAATTAACAATCTGAATAGACCAATATCTAGTAACAAGATTCAAGCAGTGATCAAAAACTTCCCAAAAAAGAAGAACCCAGGGCCTGAAGGATTCCCAGGGGAATTCTACCAAACATTCAAAGAAGAATAATACCTATTCTCCTAATGATGTTTCTAAAATTTGAAGCCGAAGGAAAACTTCAAGACTCTTTTTGTGAAACCAGCATTACCCTGATCCCCAAAGCCAGGCAAAGATCTTACCAAAAAGGAGAATTTCAGACCAATGTCCCTGATGAATATGGATGCTAAGATTCTCAACAATATCCTAGCTAATAGGATCTGACAGAACATTGAAAAAATTATCCACCATGACCAGGTGGGATTTATCCATGGGATCCAGGGGTGGGTCAACATTTACAAATCAATCAATGTGATAGAACAAATCAATAACAGAAGAGAGAAAAACTACATGGTCCTCTCAATTGATGAAGAAAAAGCATTTGACAAGATACATCATCCATTCCTGATTAAAACAATTCAAATTATAGGGATAGAGGGAACATTCCTCAACTTCATAAAATCTATCTATGAAAATCCCGTAGTGAATATTATCCTCAATAGGTAAAACCTGACAGCATTCCCTTTGAGAGCAGGAACACAACAAGGATGCCCATTCTCACCTCTCTTCTTCAACATAGTACTAGAAGTCCTAGCAACAGCAATCAGACAACAACAACAAAATCAAATGTATTCAAATTGGCAAAGAAGTCAAACTCTCTCTCTTCACTGATGACATGATACTTTATATAGAAAACCCAAATGAATCTACCCCCAAACTACTAGAACCCATACAGCAATTCAGTAATGTGGCAGGATACAAAATCAATGTATAGAAATCAGTTGCTTTTTTATAACTAACAATGAAAATACAGAAGTGGAAATTAGAGAACCAATTCTATTTACTAGAGCACCAAGACCTATAAGATACCTAGGTATAAGCCTAACCAAAGAGGTAAAGGACCAGTACTCAAGGAACTACAGAACACTCATGAAAGAAATTGAAGACACAAAAAGATGGGAGACCATTCCATACCAAAGGATCAGAAGAATAAACATTGTTAAAATGTCTATACTGCCTAGAGCAATCTATACTTTCAATGCCATTCCAATCAAAACTCCATGGGTATTTTTGAAAGAACTGAAGCAAAGAGTCCTAATTTTCTTATGGAACCAGAAAAGACCCTGAATTGCTAAGAAAATGTTGAAAAAGAAAGACAAAAGTGGGGGTATCATGTTGCTACATTTTAAGCTTTACTACAAAGCTGAGATCACCAAGACAGCATGATACTTCCACAAAAACAGACACATAGACTAGTGGAACAGAGTAGAAAGCCCGGATATGGACCCTCAAATTTATGGTCAACTAATCTTCAACAAAACAGGAAAAATATACAGTGGGGGGGGGGGACAGTCTCTTCAGTAAATGGTGGTGGGAAAAATGGATAGCTATGTGTAAAAGAATGAAACTCGACCATTCTCTTACACCATACACAAGGTTAAGCTCAAAATAAATAAAAGACCTCAACGTGAGGCAGAAATCCATCAAAATCCTAGAGGAGAATATAGGTACTAACCTCTTTGATATCAGCCACAGCAACTTCTTTCAAGATATGTCTCCAAAGGCAAAGGAAACAAAAGTGAATGTGAACTTTTGGGACTTCATCAAGATCAAAAGCTTCTGCACAGCAAAGCAAACAGTCAACAAAACAAAGAGGCAACCCACGGAATGGGAGAAGATAATTTGCCAATGACACTACAGACAAAGGCTGATATCCAAGATATATAAAGAACTCCTCAAACTCAATAGCTACAAGACAGATAATCATGTCCCAAAATGGGCAGAAGACATGAACAGACACTTCTCCAAAGAAGACATACAAATGGCTACAGGCTCATGAAAAATGTTCATCATTACTAGTCATCAGGGAGGTTCAAATCGAAACCACATTGAGATACCACCTTACACCAGTTAGAATGGCCCAAATTAACAAGACAGTGAACAACAAGTGTAAGAGAGGATTTGGAGAAAGGGGAAAACTCTTACCCTGTTGGTGGGAATGCAAGTTGGTGAAGCCACTTTGGAAAACAGTGTATAGATTCCTTAAGAAATTAATAATAGGGGTGCCTGGGTGGCTCAGTGGGTTAAGACCTCTGCCTTCAGCTCAGGTCATGATCCCAGGATCCTGGGATCGAGCCCCACATGGGGCTCTCTGCTCAGCAGGAAGCCTGCTTCCTCCTCTCTGTCTGCCTGCCTCTCTGCCTAGTTGTGATTTCTCTCTGTCAAATGAATAAAATATTAAAAAAATAAATTAATAATAGAGCTACTTTATGAACCTGCGATTACACTATTGGGTATTTACCGCAAAGATACAGATGTAGTGAAAAGAATGGTCATCTGTATTCCAATGTTCATAGCAGCATTGGCCACAGTTGCCAAACTGTGTAAAGAACCAAGATGCACTTCAACAAATGAATACATAAAGATATGGTCCATATATACTATGGAGTATTATTCTTCTGTCCGAAAGGATGAATACTCAACTTTTGTATCAATATGTATGGGCCTGGAAGAGATTATGCTGAGTGAAAAAAGTGAAGCAAAGAAAGTCAATTATCATATGGTTTCACTTATTTGTGGGGCATAAGGAATAACATGGAGGACATGGGTAGATGGAGAGGAGAAGTTAGTCAGGGAAAATTGGAGGGGGAGATGAACCATGAGAGACTGTGGACTCTGAGACACAAAATGAGGGTTTTAGAGGGGAGAGGGGTGGGAAGTTGTGTGAGCCTGGTGGTGGGTGTTACGGAGGTCATGTATTGCATGGAGCACTGGGTGTGGTGCATAAACAATGAATTCTGGAACACTGAGAAGAAATAAAACAAAAAATATATATATATATATATATATAAAGTTTGAGATGTAGTATGCAATATTTTGTCTGTTTCATTTAACTCCCAGGGCTCATTGCATCATGTGCCCTCCTTAATGCCCATCACTCAAGTACCCCATCCACCTACCTACCTCCACTCCAGCAACCTTCAATTTATTTCCTTTAAGAAAGACTCTCAATGTTTTTCTCCCACTCAACTGGCTCTTCAGTTTTCTCTCCCTTGCCCTATGATCCTCTGTACTATTTCTTATATTCTACATGAGTAAAACCATATGGTAATTGTCTTTCTCTTGTTGATTTAACTCAGCATCATGCCATCCATTTCCATCCATGTTGATGTAAATGTTATGTATTTATCCTTTCTGATGGATGAGTAATATTTCATTGTTTTTGTTGTAAGCCACATCTTCTTTATCCATTCATCTATCTATTGGCATCTTGACTCCTTCTACATTTTGATTATTGTAGATATTGCTGTTATGAACATTGTGGAGATGGTGCCCTTATGGATCACTACATTTGTATCTTTGGGGTAAATACTTGTAGTGCAATTTCTGAGTTGTAGGGTAGCTCTTTTTTTAACTTCTCGAGGAAACTCCATACTATTTTCCAGAGTGGCTGCACCAGCTCGCATTCCCACCAAAAATGTAAGAGGTTTCCCCTTTCTCCACATCCTCGCCAACATTGGCTGTTTCCTGTCTTGTTAATTTCAGCCATTCTGACTGGTATAATGTCATATCTCATTGTGATTTTGATTTGTATTTCCCTGATCCTAAGGGATGTGGAGGATTTTTTCATGTGTTTATTGGTGATTTGTATGTCTTCTTTCAAGAAAGGTCAGTTCATGTCTTCTGCACATTTCTTGAGTAGACTACTTGTTTTTTTTGGGGGGGGGGGCGTGTTGAGTTTCATAAGTTCTTTATAGATCTTCAGTACCAGCCCTTTATCTGATATGTTATTTAAAAATATCTTCTCCCATTCCACAGGTTGTCTTTTAGTGTTTTGATTATTTCCTTTGCTGTGCAGAAGCTTTTGTCTTGATGAAGTCCTAACAGTTCATTTTTACCTTTGTTTCCCTTGCCTTTGGAGATGTGTCTTGAAAGAAGTTGCTGAAGCCAAGGTGAAGAGGTTACTGTCTGTGTTCTCCTCCAGTATTTTGATGGATTCCTGTCTCACATTGTGGTCTTTCATCCATTTTGAGTTTATCTGTGTATACGGTGTAAGAAAATTGGTTTCACTCTTCTACATGTGACTGTTCAATTTTCCCAGGACCAGTTATTGAAGAGACTGTCTTTTTTGAATTGGATATTCTTACCCAATTTGTCAGAGATTAGTTGACCATAGAGTTGAGGGTCCACTTCTGTGTTTTCTATCCTGTTCCATTGATCTATGTGCCTGTTTTTATGTCAGCATCATACTGTCTTGATGAGTACAGCTCATCAAGCTGTAATATAGCTTGATATCTGGCATTGTGATTCCACCAGCTTTTGTTTTCTTTTTCAGTGTTCCCATTGCTATTTAAGATCTTTTATTGTTACAAATTATTTGTTCTAGTTCTGTGAAAAATGTCAATGGTACTTTCATAGGGATTGCTTTGACTGTGTAGATTGCTCTGGGTAGCATTGACATTTTAACAATATTTGTTCTTTTAATCTGTGAGCATGGGATCTTTTTCCATTTCTTTGTGTCTTCCTCAATATCTTTCATGACTTTTTTATAGTTTTCAGAGAACTGATCATTTATTTCTTTGCTTAGGTTTAATCCTGGTATCTTGTGATTTTTGTTACAATTGCAAATAGGATCAAATCTTTAGTTTCTCTTTCTTCTGTCTCATTGTTAGTGTACAGAAATGCAACTGACTTCTGTGCATTGATTTTATATCCTGCCATATTACTGAATTGCTGTGCGAGTTCTAGTAGCTTTGAGGTGGAGTCTTTTGAGCTTTCCACATAAAGTATGTCATATACAAAGAGTGAAGATTTGACTTGGTCTTTGCCAATTTGAATTATTTTTATTTATTTTTGTTGTCTGATTTCTGAAGCTAGGGATTCTAACACTATGTTGAATAGCAGTGCTGAGAGTGGGCATCCCTGTCGTGTTCCCTGATCTTAGGAGAAAAATTCTCAGCTTATCCCCATTGAGAATTATACTCACTGTGTGTTTTTTGTAGATGGCTTTTATGATATTGAGGTATGTTCCCTCTATCGTTATACTGTGGAGAGTTTTAATCAAGAAAGGATGCTGCATTTTGTCAAATGCTTTTTCTGCATCCGTAGAATAGGTATGATTTCTTCTTTAAATATTTGGTAGAATTCCATTGGGAAGTCATCTGGCCCTAGGTTCTTATTTGGGGCGGGTGGTTGATTATGGCTTCAATTTCCTTGAAGGTTATTGGTCTGCTCAGGTTTTCTATTTATTCCTGTTTTAGTTTTAGTTGTTTAGAAGTTTCCAGGAAGACATCCATTTTTTTTTTCCAGATTGCCTAATTTGGGTTGGCATATTGTTGTTCTTAATATGTTTTAAAATTGTTTGTATTTTCTTGGTGTTGGTTGTGATCTTTCCTCTTTTGTTCATGGTTTTATTAATTTGGGTCCTTTCTCTTTTGGATAAGTCTATCTAGAAATTTATTGATCTTATTTGCTCCTTCAAAGAACGAGTTTCTAGTTTCATTGATCTGTTCTACTGTTCTGGTTTCCATTTCATCAATTTGTGCTCTAATCTTTATTATTTCTCCTCTCCTGCTTGGTTTAGGCTTTTTTTGGCTGTTCTTTCTCCAGATCTTTATGGGTAATATTAGCCTGTGTATTTTAGATGTTTATAATTTTTGAGAAAGGTTTGTATTGCAATGAGCTTCCCTCTTAAGACAACCTTTGCTGTATTACAAAAGATTTGAACAGTTGTGTTTTTATTTTCATTTGTTTCTATGATTTTTTAAAAAATTCTTTAAAATCTTGGTTGACCCATTCATTCTTTAGTAGGATGCTCTCTAACCTCCAAGCCTTTGAATCCCTTCAAAATTTCCTCTTGTGATTGATTTCAAATTTCAAAGCTTTTAAGTTTCAAGTTTCAGATTGCAGTCTGAAAATATTCAAAGAATTATCCCAGTCTTTTGGTACTGGTTGAGAACTGATTTGTGAACCAGTATGTGATGTATTCTGGATAATGTTTCATGTGCACTCAAGAAGAATGCATGTTCTGTTGCTTTATGATGGAATGCTCTGTATATATCTGTGAAGTCCATCTGGTCCAGTGTGTCATTCAAAGCCCTTGTTTCCTTATTGGTCTTCTTAGATGATCTGTGCATTGCTGTGAGTGGGGTGTTGAAGACCCCTACTATTATGGTATTATTATCAATGTGTTTTTTTAATTTGGCTATTAATTGGTTGATATAATCGCCTTCTCCCAAGTTAGGGGCATAAATATTTATAACTGTTAGATCTTCTTTTTAGATAGACCCTTTATGTATGATATAGTCTCCCTCTTCATCCCTTACTGCAATATTTCACTTAAAATCTAATTTGTCTTATATGAGTATTGCTACTCCAGCTTTCTTTTGATATCCATTAAAGTGATAAATAATTCTCCATGCACTCTCATTTTCAATCTGGAGGTGATTTAAGGTCTAAATTGAGTCTCTTTTAGACAGCATATGGATTTTTTTAAATCCAGTCTGATACCCTGTTTCTTTTGATTTAGCCCCTTTACATTCAGAGTAACTATTGAAAGTTATGAATTTAGTGCCATTGCATTACCTGTAAAGTCTCTGTTTCTGTAGCTTGTCCCTGTTTATTTCTTGTTTATGTTAGTCTTGGGCTCTCTCTTTGCTTATGGGATTCCCCCTTAATATTTCTTGCCGGGCTGGTATAGTGGTCACATATTCTGTAAGTTTTCTGTCCTAGAATCTTTTTATCTCTCCTTCCATTCTGGATGACAGTCTTGCTGGATACAGTATTCTTGGCTGCATATTTTTCTCATTTACTACCCTGAATATATTATGTCAGCCCTTTCTGGCCTGCAGGTTCTCTGTGGATAGGAGTGATGCCAGACTAATGTTCCTACCTTTGTAAGTTAAGAAGCTCTTGTCTCAAGCTGATTTCAAGATTTTCTCTTTATCTATGAAATTTGCAAGCCTACTTATTATAGGTTGGAGGGTTGATCGATTTTTATTGAATTTGGGAGGGTTCCTCTCTATGTCTTGGATTTGAATGCCTGCTTTCTTCCCCAGATTAGAGAAATTCTCAGGTATGATTTTCTAAAATATACCTTCTGGCCCTCTTTTTCTTCTCCCTCAGGGATCCCAAAAATTCTAATATATATATATAATTATATATAATAATATTATAATAATATTATATTATTAATAATTAATAATTAATAATATAATATTATAATTATTTTATTTATAATATAATTATAATAGTAATTATAATTAATAATATAATAATTAATAGTAATATAACGATATATAATAATACAATAATTAATTAATTATTAATATTAATAATTAATTAATAATAATTAATATTATTATACTAATAAATAATATTATATATATAACATATCTAATATCTAATATAATATATAATATAATCTTTATATATAAAGAAATATATATATATATATATATATATATATATATATTTCTTTGTGTGGCATCACTGATTTCTCAATGCTTCCCTTCATGGTCCATTAGTTCTTTTTCTCCCTTTTCCTCAGATTCCTTCTTTTCCATCAACTTGTATTCTGTGTCACTTTGTATTCTGCCTCATTTACCCTAGCTGTTAGAGCATCCATTTTAGACTGCTTTTCAGTTAGAGCATTTTTAATTTCAGCCTGATTCAATTTCATTTCTGCATTATGAGATTCTCTAGTGTCTTCTATGCTTTTTTCAACCCCCGTTAGTAACTTTATAATCATTATCCTAAATTCCAGCTCCCACATTTTACTTATAAACATATTGATCATATCTTTGGCAGAGAGTATTACCTCCGGTTCTTTACTTTGTGGTGGATTACTCCTTCTAGTCATTTTGCCTAGAGAAGAATGGATGCATGAGTGAACAAATAAGAAAAATATCAACCATGACCAAAGTGAAATACACACTACACAAATCCAAAGAGAAAAAGTAAAAGAAAATGACAAAGAAAAAATAAAGGGAAAGAAAAAAAGAAGGGGAGAATTTAATCTCATAGGGTGGACAAAACAGTGTGATTCACTTGGTCCTGGGTGTATTTTGGTCTTTGTGTTAGAAGACACTAAATCCCAAAATTGTAAAAGAAGCAAAACTTATGTATCTACAAAAATAAAATTAAATAGAATGAAGGGAATCCCCAAATGAAGAATATCTCTATAAATGTAAATGTAAAAAATGAAAGTTCAAAAAAGTCTTAAAGAGTTGATAAAATAAGAGACAAGTTGAAAAGGGAAAAAAGAAAAAAATAAATAGAAAATTTTAATCTCTAAGATTAACAAATAGTGAGAAAATACCTTAATTCTGCATACTATTTTCCTATAGTGCTGGAGTTTTGCAGTCTTGTCTGTAAACTTGCTATTCATTTATTCTTCCAGTTGGTCTTTTGGGGGTGGGGTCTTCTGTGCTGATTCTCAGGTATCTGCCTGAGTGGAGTTGTACTACCCCTTGCCATGAGGCTAGGCTCAGTGAAGCTGTTTTTGTTTGCTCTGTGTGGATTTTGTTCCCTAAAGTCTTTCCATGCCTCTTTAGAGGATCAAAATTAAGATGGTTGTTCCCACTCTCCAGACCCAGAACCAAAAGAACACAGTATGCCCTGCTCAGTGAACCCTCAGGGATAAGCAGTATTTACTTTTGTGTGTGCCAAACTCTGAAAACTCCTGTGCTGTATGCCAATACCAATCCTCCCAGCAGAAGGCAGAGAGTCCTGCATTTCTGTACCTTGTAGGGTCCTTAGCACAGAGAGCTATTGCCTGACTGGGTGACAGCTCAGTTTGTGGTGAACCAAACTGAGAGCCCTCTGCCAAGCTCACTGATCCTAAACAGGTTTCTTGCTCCTCTGCTTGGGAACTTTACCAGCTCAAGCATCTCAGTTCCTTCTGTGATTCCAGGGATCCTGAGACCACACTGTCCCACCTAAGATTCTTCCCTGCTTCACCAAGTGATCAGCTTTCAGGCAGGGATGTGTCTCACTGAAACAGATTACTAGGGTTCCAATTTTGTGTTCTGGGACTGTATAACTTTCCTGTAGCCAGTTTATGGACACTTCCTACCCCCTGCTGTTTATCTTCTTATATCTCCCCTTAGATTCACTTCTCAGCACCTCCTACCTCATAAACAGTGGTTACTTTTATACTTGTAGAGTTCCAGCAATTCTTTTCTTACATCTCAGGTTGAATTCATCGGTTTTCAGAATGCTTTGATAGTTATCTAGCTAAATTTAAGGGACCAGATGAAATGAGGTCCCCTATACCATCTTGTCTCTCCTGTACATTTTCTGTTTTCAAATTATAAGCTACTTAGAATGCAAAGTTGTTTAAAATTGGAGACTATATTTTGCAATGAATCACATACAAAACCAGAAGAGTGGATGCAAAGAAATGTTATGGTAAATGAAAAATAAGAGATTGTGGTACATCTTAACAAAAACAGCTTCTGACTTTTATTTTAAATGAACATTATAATTTTGGAATATGCATCAGGATTTAGTTCAAGCAGTTGCATTCCTTATGATATGCTATTTTCCTCTTCAGTGCATTTTGGTCTCTTTTATATGTGTGATTTCCAACCCACTACTTTAAATATTATATATTCCCTTTTCCTAGAAATGATTACTACATCTTAAGGGGGAAAAATGATTCCTAGATGTATCCAACATAGCCCTAAAGAAGAGTAGCTCAAGGTTTGGATCATTATAAAGTCTCTTAAATTCTGTTTAGTGCTAGAGCAATACAAATACGAAGGAAACATGCTTTGAAAAATACCCTGTATTAGTGTCTTGGTTTTCAGTTCACTTACTTTATTTAGGCTTAAAATCTGTAGATGCATCTGTGCAGACTTTTCTTTTGGAGAAATGTCTGTTCATGTCCTCTGTCCATTTTTGTGGCTTAGTTGTTACTTGGGTGTTGAGTTTGAGAGGGTCTTTATTGGTCTTGGATATCAGCCCTTTGTCTGTGGTGTCATATGCAAATATCTTCTCCCTTTCCATGGGTTGTCTCTTTGTTTTGTTGACTGTTTCCTTTGGTCTTCTGAAGCTTTTCATCTTGATGAAGTCCCCCCAAAAAAGTAAGTAGTTTTGAAAAGCCTGGTAATGGGAGAACAGATAGGAAAACTGGCATATCACTCCTTTCTGACAGAGAGGTAAATTAGGATGGTTATTCTGGCTAGCAATTTGAAATTTAATCAACATATCAAGAGACATAAAATTGCTCATACTCTTTCTTTTGATAATCTCATTCCAAAACTTACTCTAAGATATATATTTTTAAAAAGTCCCTATATACAAATATGTATAGGTTTATATCAGAAAATTGGAGACAACATTAATGGTTCCTCAGAGAAGAAGGATTAAGTAGATTATACTATATCAAATGTGCAAAGCATCTACTGAAAATGTTAAACAACATTGTAGCAAATGAAAAAAAATTGCTAAGTAAAGAGATAGCACAAAAGTGAAGGTTCAGTATGCTTAAATGATGTACAATGTACATACATATGGCTAAAGACTTGCCAGGGAAACATAGACTTAAAAAATAGGGGTAAGAACATGTGCATTTTTCTTTACTATTTTTTTTGTTAGGATTTTATTTATTTATTCAACAGAGAGGGATGGCAAGAGAGGGTACACAGCAGGGGGAGTGGGGGAGGAAGAAGCAGGCTTGCCCCTGAGCAGGGAGCCTGATGCAGGGCTCAATTCCAGGATCCTGGGACCATGACTTGAGCTGAAGGCAGGTGCTCCACCTGACTGACCACATGCGTCTCCTTTACTAACTTTCTTGACAATATAATTTTAACTTGCGTTTATATCCAGTTTACATGCCATTGCCTATCATTTGAATATATCTACTGCCAAACCAGAAAACATCATTCTCCTTTATCTTCTGTTCCTAACTACCCAGCAAAATTCCCAACCCTAGATAAAACCAAATACCCACTATCTCTACACCTACATGCAGGCAAATGATCACTGCCAGGGGAAACAATATGACAAGGATTTTGGTAGGACTCTAAATTGATGACCACGAATCTCAAATTGGCCCCCACAAAAAAAGAGTGAAATCTTGCTATTTACAACAACATGGATGGATCTAATAAGTACAATGCTAAGTGAAATAAGCCAGTTACAGAAAGACAAATACCATATGATTGCACTTGTATGTGGAATCTAAGATGTAATTGAAATGAATAAAGGGGAACAAAGAGAGAGAAACCAGGAAATATACTCTTGACCACAGAGAACAAGAAGGGAAGTGGATAGGGGATGGTTGAAATAGGTGATGGGATTAAGAGTACTCTTACCTTTGTGAATACTGCATCATATGTGGAGTTACTGAATCACTCTTGTATACCTGAACCTAATACAACAGTGTATATATTGCCTACATTGAAATAAAAGTGAAATTAATTTTTTTTCTTGAATTTAAAAAAAAAGTTGCATCCAACATTGCTTGTGTAAATGTAAAATGGTGAAGTCACTTTGGAAAGCACTTTGAACATTCCTCAGAAAGTTAAATATAGAATTGCCTTATGATTCAGTAATTTTACTTCTAGGTATATACCAAACAGAACTGAAAGCAGGGACTCAGATTACTTATACAGTGGTATTCATAGCAGCAGATTCACAATAGCCAAAGTGTAGAAACAAGCTGAATCTATCGGTAGATTAGTAGATAAATGGATACACAAAACTGGTGTATGTGTGTGTGTGTGTGTATTATTCATTCGTAAAAAGGAATGAAATTGTGATATATGCTACCACATGGATGACCTGCAAAAATATGCTAAATAAAATAAGCCAGACACAAAAGGACAAATATTGAATGAGTATACTTATATGACTTATCTAGAATACTCAAGTTCATTGAGATAGAAAACAGAACAGTGATTACCAGGGACTGGGGAGAGGAGCTCATGAGAGGTTATTTAAAGGGCACAGTTTTGACAGATGAAAGAGTTCTAGAGATAGGTTGCACAACAATGTGAATATATATAACACTACTGAACTCTACACTTAAAAAGTATTAAGTTGGTAAACATTATGTTATGTATATTTTACCATAACAGAAGAGTTAAAACTAATAAAATATTATCCCAAAACAAGAGGTGCCTGGGTGGCTCAGTCAGCTGAGAATCCAATTCTTGATTTCAGCTCAGATCTTAGGATATTCAGATTAAGCCTGCTCCAGGTTCTGTGCTTAGGGGGAGTCTGTATGGGATTCTTTCCCTCTGCTCCCCCAAATAAATAAATCTTTAAAAAATATTATCCCCCAAATTTTATATATATATATATACATATATATATAATTTATATACATATATACATATGTATATACATATGTATATACATATATACATACAATACATATATATATATGATTGCATCAAATAACAGATGTATAAGACCTCTACATTAAAAACAAACTAAAAAAATGGCATTATGGGAGAAACTAACAAATATCTACAGATGGCCCCCAACTTACAATAGTTCAATATAATATTTTGACTTTACAACGGTGTGAAAGTAATATACATTCAATAGAATCTATATTTCAAATTTTGAATTTTGATCTTTTCCTGGAGCTAGTGTTATGCAGTACAATACTCTAATAATGCTGGCTGGTGGCAGCAATCTACAGCTCCCAGGCAGCTGGTAAACAACTGATATATTTACAACCATTCTGTAGCTATGCAACCATTCTGTTTTTCCCATTCAGCACAGCATTCAATAAATTATGAGATATTCAACATTTTATATAACAGGCTTTGTGTTACATGATTTTGCCCAACTATATGCTAATGTGAGTGTTTCGAGCATGTTTAAGATAGGCTAGGCTACACCAAGAAGGTTAGTAGGCTAAGTGCATTAAATGCTTTTTCAACTTACAATATTTTTAAGTTATAATGAGTTTTATTGGATTATCTTATCATAAGCCAAGGAATATTTGTGGAGGAATACATCATACTGGAATAGAAAATCCCATAGTATAAAGGTGCCAGTTCTTCCAAAGTATTCTATAAATTCAATATAATCAAATGAAAATATTACCATTTTTGAGGAAATTACTAAGGTGACTCTAAAACTCAAATGGAAATGCACAGAACCAAGAGTAGCCAAAGGTACTCAGAAGAAGAAAAAAGAGCTTGGGAATGTAAACTATTAGATATCAAGATGTATGATAAAACAATAGGAATTAAAGCATTGTTTTTTGGCCATCTGGCTGTCTTCTTTGGAAAAGTATCTCTTCATGTCTTCTGCCCATTTCTTAACTGGATTATTTTTCATATGTTGATCTTGATAAGTTATTTATATATTTTAGATACTAACCCATTATCAGATATGTCATTTGAAAATATCTTCTCCCATTCTGTAGGTTCTCTTTTAGTTTTGTTGATTCTTTCCTTTGCAGTGAAGAAGTTTTTTAGTAAGTCTGGCCAGGGGTTTTTCAATCTTATTAATTCTTTCAAAGAACCAGCTCCTAGTTTTGTTGATTTTTTCTATTTTTTTTTTTTTAGTTTCTATTTCATTGATTTCTGCTCTGATTTTTATGATTTCTCTTCTCCTGCTGGGTTTAGGCTTTCTTTGTTGTTCTTTCTCCAGCTCCTTTAGGTGTAGGGTTAGGTTGTGTATTTGAGACCTTCTTGTTTCTTGAGAAAGACTTGTATCACTATAAATTTTCCTCTCAGGACTGCATTTGCTGTGTCCCACAGATTTTGAACCATTGCGTTTTCATTATCATTTTTTTCCATGATTTTTTTTCAATTCTTCTTTAATTTCTTGGTTGACCCATTCATTTTTTAGAAGGATACTGTTTAGTCTCCATGTATTTGGGTTCTTTCCAAATTTCCTCTTGTAATTGAGTTCTAGCTTCAGAACATTGTGGTCTGAAAATATGCAGGGAATGATCCCAAACTTTTGATACCCGTTGAGACCTGATTTGTGACCCAGGATGTGGTTTATTCTAGAGAATGTTCCATGTGCACTAGAGAAGAATGTGTATACTGTAATTTTGGGATGGAATGTTCTGAATATATCTGTGATGTCCATCTGGTTCAGTGTGTCATTTAAGGCCTTTATTTCCTTGTGGATCTTTTGTTTGGATGATCTGTCCATTTCTTTTTTTTTTAAGATTTTATTTATTTATTTGACAGATAGAGGCAGATGCACAGTCACGGAAGTTGTGTTAGTGAACTTGCTACAGGCTGACCTGCAGGCAGAGACAGGCAGGCAGAGAGAGAAAGAGAGGAGGAAGCAGGCTCCCCATTGAGCAGAGAGCCCAATGCGGGGCTCGATCCCAAGACCCTGGGATCATGACCTGAGCCAAAGGCAGAGGCTTTAACCCACTGAGCCACCCAGGCGCCCCTGATCTGTCCATTTCAATGAGGGGAGTGTTAAAGTCCCCAACTATTATTGTATTATTGTCAGTGTGTTTCTTTGATTTTGTTATTAATTGGTTTATATAGTTGGCTGTTCCCGTGTTGGGGGCATAGATATTTAAAATTGTTAGGTCTTCTTGTTGTACTGTTCTTTGAGTGTGATATAGTGTCCTTCCTAATCTCTTATTACAGTCTTTGGCTTAAAGTCAAATTGATCTGATATAAGGATTACCACCCCAGCTTTCTTCTGATGTCCATTAGCATGGTACATTGTTTTCCACCCCCTCACTTTAAAACTGGAGGTGTCTTTGGGTCTAAAATGAGTTTCTTGTAGACAGCATATTGATGGGTTTTGTTTTTTTTATCCATTCTGATACCCTGTGTCTTTTGATTGGGACATTTAGCCCATTAACATTCAGGGTAACTATAGAGACATATGAATTTAGTGCCATTGTACTGCCTGTAAGGTGACTGTTACTATATATTGTCTTTTCTGTTCTGATATACTACTTTTAGGGTCTCTCTTTGCTTAGAGGACCCCTTTCAATATTTCCTGTAGAGCTGGTTTGGCACTTGCAAAATCCATCACTTTTTGTTTGTCCTGGAAGTGTTTATCTCTCCTTCTATTTTCAGTGATAGCCTAGCTGGATATAGTATTCTTGGCTGCATGTTTTTCTCGTTTAGTGCTCTGAATATATCATGCCAGTTCTTTCTTTTTTGTTGTTGTTGTTGTTTATTTGTTTATTTGCAGCATAACAGTGTTCATTGTTTTGGCACCACACCCAGTGCTCCCTGAATGACATGCCCTCCCTATTACCCACCACCTGGTTCCTCAACCTCCTACCCCCCCAGCCCCTTCAAAACCCTCTGGTTGTTTTTCAGAGTCCATAGTCTCTCATGGTTCATCTCCCCTTCCAGTTTCCCTCAACTCCCTCTCCTCTCCATCTCCCCATGTACTCCATGTTCTTTGTTATGCTCAAAAAATAAGTGAGACTATATGATACTTGACTCTCTCTGCTTGACTTATTTTGCTCAGCATAATTTCTTCCAGTCCCGTCCATGTTGCTACAAAAGTTGTGTATTCATCCTTTCTGATGGAGGCATAATACTCCATTGTGTATATGGACCACATTTTCCTTATCCATCCATCCGTTGAAGGGTATCTTGGTTCTTTCCACAGTTTGGCGACCGTAGACATTGCTGCAATAAACATTGGGGTACAGATGGCCCTTCTTTTCACTACATCTGTATCTTTGGGGTAAATACCCAGCAGTGCAATTGCAGGGTCATAGGAAAGCTCTATTCTTAATTTATTCAGGAGTCTCCACACTGTTCTCCAAAGTGGCTGCACTAACTTGCATTCCCACCAACAGTGTAAGAGGGTTCCCCTTTCTCCACATCCTCTCCAACACACGTTGTTTCCTGTCTTGCTAATTTTGGCCATTCTAACTGGTGTGAGGTGGTATCTCAATGTGGTTTTCATTTGAATCTCCCTGATGGCTAGTGATGATGAACATTTTTTCATGTGTCTGATAGCCATTTGTAAGTCTTCATTGGAGAAGTGTCTGTTCATATCTTCTGCCCATTTTTTGATATGATTATCTGTTTTGTGTGTGTTGAGTTTGAGAAGTTCTTTATAGATCCTGGATATCAACCTTTTGTCTGTACTGTCATTTGCAAATATCTTCTCCCATTCCGTGGGTTGCCTTTTTGTTTTGTTGACTGTTTCCTTTGCTGTGCAGACGGTTTTGATCTTGATGAAGTCCCAAAAGTTCATTTTTGCTTTTGTTTCCTTGGCCTTTGGAGACATATCTTGAAAGAAGTTGCTGTGGCTGATATCGAAGAGGTTACTGCCTATGTTCTCCTCTAGGATGCTGATAGATTCCTGTCTCACGTTGAGGTCTTTTATCCATTTCGAGTTTATCTTTGTGTATAGTGTAAGAGAATGGTCGAGTTTCATTCTTCTACATATCGCTGTCCAGTTTTCCCAGCACCATTTATTGAAGAGACTGTCTTTTTTCCATTGAACATTTCTTCCTGTTTTGTTGAACATTATTTCACCATAGAGTTGAGCATCCATATCTGGGCTCTCCACTCTATTCCACTGATCTATGTGTCTATTTTTATGTCAGTACCATGCTGTCTTGGTGATCACAGCTTTGTAGTAAAGCTTGAAATCGGGTAACATGATGCCGCCAGTTTTGTTTTTGTTTTTCAACATTTCCTTAGCAATTCGGGGTCTCTTCTGATTCCATACAAATTTTAGGATTATTTGCTCCAGCTCTTGGAAAAATATCGGTGGAATTTTGATCGGAATGGCATTAAAAGTGTAGATTGCTCTAGGCAGTATAGACATTATAACAATGTTTATTCTTCCAATCCAAGAGCATGGAACAGTCTTCCATCTTTTTGTCTTCTTCAATTTCTTTCATGAGTGTTCTGTAGTTCCTCGAGTACAGGTCCTTTACCTCTTTGGTTAGGTTTATTCCCAGGTATCTTATGGTTCTTGGTGCTATAGTAAATGGAATCGATTCTCTAATTTCCCTTTCTGTATTTTCATTGTTAGTGTATAAGAAAGCCACTGATTTCTGTATATTGACTTTGTATCCTGCCACGTTACTGAATTACTGTATGAGTTCTAGTAGTTTGGGGGTGGAGTCTTTTGGGTTTTCCATATAAAGAATCATGTCATCTCCAAAGAGAGAGAGTTTGACTTCTTCCTTGCCAATTTGGATACCTTTTATTTCTCTTTGTTGTTTGATTGCCGTTGCTAGAAAGTCTAATACTATTTTGAACAAGAGTGGTGAGAGTGGGCATCCTTGTCGTGTTCCTGATCTCAACGGGAAGGCTGCAAGCTTTTTCCCATTGAGGATGATAATTGCTGTGGGTCTTTCATAGATAGATTTTATGAAGTTCAGGAATGTTCCCTCTATCCCTATACTTTGAAACGTTTTCCTCAGGAACGGATGCTGGATTTTGTCAAATGCTTTTTCTGCATCCATTGAGAGGACCATGTGGTTCTTCTCTCTTCTCTTATTGATTTGTTCTATCACATTGATTGATTTGCGAATGTTGAACCAACCTTGCAACCCAGGGATGAATCCCACCTGGTCATGGTGGATAATCTGTTTAATGTGCTGCTGGATCCTGTTTGCTAGGATCTTGTTGAGAATCTTTGCATCCATATTCATTAGTGATATTGGTCTGACATTCTCCTTTTTGGTAAGGTCTTTGCCTGGTTTGGGGATCAGGGTAATGCTGGCTTCATAAAAAGAGTCTGGAAGTTGTCCTTCTGCTTCAATTTTTTGGAACAGCTTCAGGAGAATTGGTGTTATTTCTTCTTTGAAAGTTTGGTAGAATTCCCCAGGGAATCCGTCAGGTCCTGGGCTCTTGTTTATTGGGAGGTTTTTGATCACTGCTTCAATCTCGTTACTAGATATCAGTCTATTCAGGTTGTCAATTTCTTCCTGGTTCAATTTTCGGAATTTGTAGTTTTCTAGGAATTCATCCATTTCATCTAGGTTGCTTAGCTTATTGGCATATAACTGTTGATAATAATTTCTGATGATTGTTTCTATTTCCTTGGTGTTAGTTGTGATCTCTCCCTCATGCCAGTTCTTTCTGGCCTGCCATGTCTCTGTGGATAAGTCTGCTGCCAATCTCATATTTTTACCCTTGTATGTTACAGACATCTTTTCCCAGGCTGCTTTCAGAATTTTCTTTGTCGCTAAGACTTGTGCATTTTACTATTAGGTGATGGGGTGTGGACCTAATCTTATTAATTTTGAGGGGGGCTCTCTGCACCTCCTGGATTTTGATGCTTGTTCCCTTTGCCATATTAGGGAAATTCTCTACTATAATTCTCTCCAATATACCTTCTGCTCCCCTCTCTCTTCTTCTTCTGGAATCCCAATTATTCTGATGTTTTATCATCTTATGGTGTCACTTATGTCTCAAATTCTCTCCTCATGGTCCAGTATTTGTTTGTCTCTCTTTTGCTCAGCTTTTTTAGTCTCTGTCATTTGGTCTCCTATGTCACTAATTCTTTCTTCTGCCTCAATTATCCTAGCAGTAAGAGCCTTCATTTTTTTTAAGATTTTATTTATTTGACGGAGATCACAAGTAGGCAGAGAGGCAGGCAGAGAGAGGAGGAAGCAGGCTCCCCACTGAGTGGAGAGCCTGATGTGGGGCTCGATCCCAGGACCCTGAGATCATGACTTGAGCCGAAGGCAGAGGCTTTAACCCACTGAGCCACCCAGGCACCCCAAGAGCCTCCATTTTTTATTACACCTCATTGATAGCTTTTTTTTATTTCAACTTGGTTAAATTTTAGTTCTTTTATTTCTCCAGAAAGGGCTTTTATCTCTCTGGAGAGGGTTTCTCTAATATCTTCCATGCCTTTTTTGAGTCCGGCTAGAACCTTGATAATTGTCATTCTGAACTCTAGATCTGTCCTATTACTAATGCCCATATTGATTAAATCCCTAGCCTTTCGTATTGTCTTTTGTTCTTTTTTTTTTTGTGGTGAGTTTTTCTGCCTTGTCATTTTGTCCAGATAAGAATATATGAAGGTACAAATAAAATGTTAAAAGGGTGTTAACATCCCCAGGAAAATGTGCTTTAACCAAATCAGAAGAGACCCCAAATTGTGGGAGTGAGAAAGGGGATAAACAATAAAAAAAAAGAAAACAAATAAAGAAAAAATATTTAAAAAGAAAATATATGTATATATATTAGACTGGTGACTAGAACAAGGTCACTCTCTTAATTTTGGGAGTATTTTGGTCTCTTAGTAGGAGCTACCTCCCAAAATTTTAAAGGATAAAAAACATACATAAGGGAAGGCACAATGAAGGGATGGAATAAGCCTACAAAGATGAGAATTTTTTTTTAATTTCTTAAAAATGAGTTGATAAAGCAAGTTGTTTGGGAGAATAAAGAAAAAGAAAGTGGAGAGAATTTGCTTGGGCTGGAGACTTGAACAAGCCCGGAGCTAGATTTAGGGTATCTTTTGGTCTATTAGGAGAAGTTGTACCTCAATTTTTTTAGAAGAAAAAACCCTATGTGTATACAGAAAATATAGTTAGATACAATGGATTATAAAATATGAATATACTAATGAAGGTTCAAAAAATATTATTTTTTGTAAGGTATTGTTAAGATAAACTAGTTAAAAAAAGTTAAAAGAGGAAAGGGTAAAAGTTAAAAAAAATTAGCAGAAGAAAAAAGAAAAAATATATTAACTGCAAGACTAAAGTATCATGGGGAGAAAGTCATGAATTCCTTGCTTTGCTTTCTCCTCCTCTGGAATTCTGCTGTTCTCCTTGGTAAGTGAAGTTGGTCTTGGCTGGGTTTCTTGTTGATCTTCAGGGGGAGGGGCCTGTTGTAGTGATTCTCAAGTGTCTTGCCAGAGGCGGAATTGCCCCGCCCTTATCAGGAGCCAGGCTAAGTAATCCGCTTGGGTTCGCTTTTGGGAACTTTTGTCCCCTGAACATTTTCCATAGAGTTCCGGAGGATGGGAATGAAAATGGCGGCCTCCCAATCTCTGGCCTGGAGGAGCCAAGAGCTTGGGGTCCCACTCCTCAGTGCACCCTCAGAGAAAAGTGCCCAATCACTCTCATCTCCCTGGCCTCTGGTCACACTTGGAGAAAAGCACTCAGTCGCTTCCCTCTCCATGGCCTCTGGTCATGCTTGGAGAAAAGCGCTCAATCGCTTGCCTTTGGAGAAAAGTGCTTGGTCGCTTCCATCTCCCTGGCCTCCAGCCACGCACTTGGAGAAAAGCGTTCAGTCACTCCATCTCCCTGGCCTCTGGCCACACTCCGAGCTCAGCCAGGCTGTGCCCAGTTCAAGGTAACCCCGAGTGAGAGCTCACTCCTTGGCTTTGTCGCTATAGCTGGCTTCCCTGCTCTAATTCCTGCAAGCTCTGTGATACTCAGACACCCTCAGTCCTTCTGTGACCCCGCGGGACCTGGGGTTACGCTGACCCCGCATGGGCTTCACCCCAGTTTAGCCTCTGGAGCGATGTCCTTCAGTGGAGCAGACTTTTTAAAGTCCTGATTTTGTGCTCTGTTGCTCTACCACTTGCCAGGAGCCAGCCCCTCCCCCTGTAGTCTATCTTCCCATCACTTTGGATTCACTTCTCCACAGGTCCTACCTTTCAGAAAGTGATCAATTTTCTGTTTCTAGAATTGTTGCTCTTCTCTTCAATTTCCCATTGGATTTGTAGGTGTTTGCAATGGTTAGATAAGCTATCTAGCTGATCTCCTACTACCTGATGTCGTCTCAGCCTGCTACTTCTTCGCCATCTTCTCCCCCACCTCCTGTGCAGAAGTTTTTTTATCTTGATGAAGTCCAGTAGTTTATTACTGCTTTTGTTTCCCTTGCCTCAGGAAACATATGTATATTAAGAAGTTATTATGGCTGATGTCGAAGGGGTTACTGCCTATATTCCCCTCCAGAATTTTAATGGTTTCCTACCTCACATTTAGGTCGTTATCCATTTTGAGTTTATTTTTCTGTATGATATAGAAAAGCAATCTAGTTCAGTTCTTCTACACGTTGCTGTCCACCTTTCCAAACACCACTTGTTGAAGAGACAGTATTTTTTTTTCCCATTTGCTAATCTTTCTTGCTTTGTCAGAGATTAACTGACTATATGGTTGTGATTTCATTTTTTTTAAAATTTTGTTCTATTGATGTATGTGTCTATCTTTGTGCCAGCACCAAAATATTTTTATCACTACAGCTTTGTAATATAATTTGAAGCCCAGAATTGAGATGCCTCCAGCTTTGGTCTTCTGTTTCAAAACTGCTTTGGCTATTTGAGATCTTTTGTGGTTTCATGCAAATTTTAGGATTGTTTGAATGTGGATGTAAAAATTCTCAATAAAATACTAGTAAATCAAATTCAACAGTACATTAAAAGAATTATTCACCAGAGTCAAGTGGGATTTATTCACGGGTCCAGGGGTCATTTATTAGTAAAGGCATGTGAAACTGTGTTTGTGTTTGTGTATGCTTGTGTTTTTATGTGCATGTGCATATGAAAGAATTTAACAGAATTTTTTCAATAGAAGTCAGATTATAAAGATTTTTAATAGTCTCTCAGTTTGGATAGTTTGTGCTTTTTGAAGACTATTCCATTTTATGCAAACTGTTGAAAGAATCTACGTAAAGAATCTACATAAATTCACTCTAATGACCTCTCATTATTTTGATGTATCTGTAGAGTCTGTAATGAAGTCCATGTTCTCCCTTTTATTTTCTTGATCATTCTTTCTAGAGATTTATCATTCCTATTAACGTATTTTAAAAAAAACAATATTTAGATTTACTGATTTTTTGCTATTTTATGCTTGCTTTTTAATTCATTGATTTCTATCTTAATCTTTACTTTACCTTCCTTTTTCCTTCTTTATGCCTGATATATTTTTTTAATTTTTTTAGCTTTATAGTTGCATCTTATTTTACTATTATAATAATTACCCTAAAGACTACAACACTTATGCCTCACTTGTCATAATGCAATAAAAATTTGGCATTTCTAACCACTTCCTTTACACTTACAGAAATATAAAAATATTTAAGTCATTTTACATCTACCCCCTTGTTAGCCTATTTCATACATATATATTAAATTCGTTATAACATTACAGTTGTTAGTGCAAGAGTCAATATTCATTTATATTTATTCATATATTTGCCCTTCATGGTGTTAAACATTGCCTTCTGCATTTTCAACTGCCATTTGAGATCATTTTCCTTCTTTCAAAAACCTACCTTTAATTATTTTAGTGTGGAATTGCTGGTGAAAAATCCCTTTTTATTTCTAAAAATGAACTTATTGCACCTTTATTTTTATTATTTGTATTTTTAAATTATTTTTTCTTTTTATTTTAAAGTACAATGAAATAAAGAAAATCACATTAAACAAATACATAGTGATGTAGGAAACAAAAACAGAAGAAAATTATTAAATTTCCTTACTACCTACATTGACAGATCCTTGAAACAAGCAGAGAGACAGTCCTCTATAGACTCAACTGTCTTGCTCTTGACACTTTTCTAAGGGCAAAAGGCCATCCTAAGTCCTAACCTACCCCCACCACCATGATCCTGTAAGTCTCGTGACTTAGGTTTTACGAGACAGTCATAAATGACACTTTTCCAACAATAGCTGGCCCCCTCAAGGTCCTGGAAACCTTGTTTCCAAAATTCCTTAGAGACTTACACTATCCCTAATGCCCTCCCAACTTGAAAGTATAAAATGGGCCACTCCTCATGACACCATTGCGGCTCTATCTGCGTCCCCATGCTTTAATAGAATCACCTTTATACACCAAAGATTTCTCAAGAATTCTTTCTTGGCTGTTGGCTTTGATACCTAACATCTTTCCTATATCATATAGGAATATATCAGGAAATAACATTTGTTTAGTTATCCAAGAGTTCCCACCCTGTGCTTTATTTTTATCACAGTCCCTACTCTTTCTTAAAAAAATACCATCATTTTGACTTCTATAGTTATTTCTTTGCTTTTCTTCATGGTTTTATCACCCAAGTTTGTATCCTTAAAAATTACAGTTTAGTCTTGCCAATTTTCAAAATATGTGATATGTGATACAATATGTGAAATATCTTATGTCTCTTACAATTAGAATATTCCCTCATTCTTCCCTCAAAATTAAACAAAGTTTCCATATGACCCAACAATTCCACTCCTAGATATATACCAAAGGAATTGAAATGATATGGCTATACACATACTTCTACATAGATATTTATAACAATATTATTTATAATACCCCAAAAATGGAAGTAACCCAAATATCCATCAACTGATGAATGCATCAAATGTACATTTGCATCAAATGTGCATCAAATTGTGGTATATTTTTACAACAAAATGTGGTATATCCTCACAACAGAATATTATTTAGTTAAAAGAAGCAATGAAGTTCTGATACATGCTACAACATGGATGAGCCTTGAAAATATGGTAGATGACAAGCACCAATCACAAAAGACCACATTGTGTATGATTCCATTTATATTGAATTTTTATAAAAGCATATCTGAGATAAAATATATACTAATAGTTGTCTAAAACAGAAGGGAAGGAAGGATTGAGTATTAATGACTGTGTACAGTTTTTTGGGGGGGGGCGATGGATGTATTGTATAATTGATTGTGGTTGTGGATTTACAACTCCAAACATGCTAAAAACAATTGAATTGTACACTTTATTTTTCCCTTTCATCCCACCCCTAGCCTCTTTAAATGGGTGAATTGTATGTTAAGTATATTTCAATAAAGTTTTTAACAACAAAAAGTTCAAATTATGACACTAATGTATATTCTGTAAGATTAGCTTTTATAAAATTTTATAATGAAATTTTAAATACTCTAAATACTAGTTTAGTCTTTATATCCTCATGAAGAAATGTATTTTGTATGTATATGCTATTTGTGTGACTTATCCCATACTTAAAATAAAAGAATCACATCAGTTGTGGGAAAACTATAGCCTGTGGGGCAGGTTATAATATGATAATTTTATTAATTTCAGTATCTCAAGGAATTCTGGGTTGAATTTTTAAAAAAATATTTATTTAGTTGTCAGAAAGAAAGAGAGAGAGAGAGAGCACACAGGCAAGCAGAGAGGCAGGCAGAGGTGGAGAGAGAAGCAGGCTCCCTGCTGAGCAAGGAGGCCATGTGGGACTCAATCCCAGGATCCTGGGATCATGAACTGAGCCGAAGGCAGCGGCTTAACCCACTGAGCCACCCAGCCGTCCCTCTGGGTTGAATTTTAACTAGCATTCATTAATACCATGGTATATAATTACTTCAACTAGTAGAAGCTGAATGATAAAGGCTAATTTGCTGTAAACACTGAGAAGTTTAATGTGTCCAGAACCCCCTCCTTCCCAAAAGGGGCATTATGTTATGTTTAGGTTACTATGAGAAAAGAATTACAAATATACTAATAACAGGTTTAACTAATAAATCTAAAGTATTTACTTTCATGATAAAGCTATTCAATTTTGCATTTTTATGTTTTTACATAATGGGATATATGTTTAAAAGCTCAAAATAAGGAGGTACCTGGGTGGCTCAGACAGTGAAGCATCTGTTTTCAGATCCTAGGGTCCTTGAATGGAGCCCTGCATCAGGCTCCCTACTCAATGGGTAATCTGTTTCTCCCTCTCCCTCTGCACTTCCCTCATGTTTTCTCTCTTGCTCATTTTCTTAAATAAGTAAATAAATAAATGATTTTTTAAAGTTCAAAATGAAAGAATCAGATTGCATAGATCAAAACAAAAATGTTGAAAAGAACAATTTTGAAAAATAATGACATATTTATTTAAAGAATTTACAACCTTTCAGCTATGCCAATTTTGTTTCCAAAATTAATCCAACTACACTGGAGAGACTTCAAATGTATTGGCTTAAAGAAATCAGCTCTTCACTTTCTTTGTGAAGATTGTGTGTCATAGGCAGCTGTCCTAACTTGGGCTGGAATAAAACTACTCCTTTTCTATTTAAAAGCAAAACAGATCAAAACAATTAGCTCTTAATTGATGTTTCAAGTCAATCACTGTTTTTTGGCACTTTTCTTTTCAAATAACAGGATGCAACTTGTTTTGGCATCTTGAAATGCCAGACATGGAACCTTACTTTTGGCTCCTCCTATCCTTCAGTTAATTACTTGTCACTGCAAATTTATGCTAGAAAAGTCTTTTTATGCATCTTGTGTATGATTAGCTTAGGTTGCTCAGGTTCTCACTCTTGATGTCTGTGTTTTCTATCTTTTTGTATGTTTTCAAAATTATTATGAAGTCTACAAAAGAGAAATGAGAAAGAGAAATAAGGAGCAAAAAGTAATATCTAAGATGTTTATTTTCTGGTTATTTTCATGTTTCTTCACATTATGTAAGATTTCAAATAGTTCATTCTCTACTTGAAGGTATCTAACAAATTTATTCCAACATTCGACCTGACATATTGCAAAACTTGCATATGAATTAGAAAAAGTGACAGAGGGAGAGAATCTTTTGAAAATACCTGAGTTTTACAGGAAACTTAATATTCCTTTTGAGAAATGACACCCATTCATTTTCACCCAACTTTCAGTACACAACGTACTCAGAATCTTCTTCAGGCCATAATGGAATGCTATGCAAAGCTGATATATTATCCATTTCTAAATGGAAAACTATGAGAATCTATAAACTGCCACAAATAAATTGGTGGCAAGTAAATTATTTGTTTTACAATGTATTCAAAGCAAGTATGACTGATTTTTCCTCCTCATCGAATTGTCAGGATTATCTCATTGTTTGTATATAGATATACATACATACACACATATATAATAGTATATGTACTATTTTAGTTTATATAATAATATGTACATATAGTATATAATATAGTACATATAGTATTTTATTATATGAAATATATAGCATTGAATATTATATCAATATATTTAACTACATGTATAATATGTATTTCTACATTAATATGTGCATATATAAATTTTGGGAACTCAAGGAATTATTTTGGGATCTTTTGTTAGTTTAATAAATGGACCACAGTATCCTTAATACTTACCATAGGCTTGAATAGGATACTGACCCAAATTAAACAGTTTTGTATACAGGCATTTTTTTTTTATTTGTTTATTTACAGCATAACAGTGTTCATTGTTTTGGCATCACACCCAGTGCTCCATGCAGTACGTGCCCTCCCTATTACTCACCACCTGGTTTCTCAACCTCCCACCCCCCCCGCCCCTTCAAAACCCTCTGGTTGTTTTCCAGAGTCCATAGTCTCTCATGGTTCATCTCCCCTTCCAGTTTCCCTCAACTCCCTCTCCTCTCCATCTCCCCATGTCCTCCATGTTCTTTGCTATGCTCAACAAATAAGTGAGACCATATGATACTTGACTCTCTCTGCTTGACTTATTTCGCTCAGCATAATCTCTTCCAGTCCCGTCCATGTTGCTACAAAAGTTGGGTATTCATCCTTTCTGATGGAGGCATAATACTCCGTTGTGTATATGGACCACATCTTCCTTATCCATTCATCCATGGAAAGGCATCTTGGTTCTTTCCACGGTTTGGCGACTGTAGCCATTGCTGCAATAAACATTGGGGTACAGATGGCCCTTCTTTTCACTACATCTGTATCTTTGGGGTAAATACCCAGCAGTGCAACTGCAGGGTCATAGGGAAGCTCTATTCTTAATTTCTTGAGGAATCTCCACACTGTTCTCCAAAGTGGCTGCACCAAATAGCATTCCCACCAACAGTGTAAGAGGGTTCCCCTTTCTCCACAAGAGATTATTTATTTATTTGGTTGGCACAGAGAGAGACAGATCCCATGTAGGCAGAGAAGCAGGTGAGAGTGAGGAGGAAGCAGAGAGGCCCATGTGGGGCTCGATCCCAGGACCCTCAGATCATGACCCAAGCCAAAGAGTGAGGCTTAACCCTATGAGCCACCCAGGCACCCTGTGTACAAGTATTTTTAGAGTTTCCTAATGAACAAGTGAGTCAAGAAGTCCATTTTCTAGAATACAAAATTAATATCCAGGGTCAGTCTTCCAAAGACCATGTTAGATGTTCGGAAATATTGTAACAATGGAATACTAAGCTAATGTTAATATCAGACATAAATATGATTTTATTTATTGTACTGTTACTTCTTTTAGACATAAAGTTCATAATAAAATTGTAACAACCGAAGGTTTAAATCAGATCCTGCTACAGATGCTTTTACATTATACTGTAATTAATTCCCTTGGCTCACCTCTGACTTCAGCTTCAGTTTCATTGGCAGTTCCCAGTGAGCTCACTTTCAGCTTACACTTGGCATCTCTATTTTTTTTACTTTTTCTTCTTGTTTACCCCATAGCTCCTTCTCTGAAGTCAATGAGGAAGGAAAACTAAATCATCTGGTTCAACTCTAATTCTACAGTGTATGTTTCCTTGTGGTCATCAAACATCATGGAACGATGTTTTGGATAAATTCACATCACACAGTACAAGTTAGGAACAGAGTATTGCAAAAAAAAAATTACAACCCAAAATTCAACAAGAAAAGTATGTATTCCTACTCCTTCCATTTTTTTTAAAAGATTTTATTTACTTACTTGACAGACAGAGATCACAAGTAGGCAGAGAGATAGGCAGAAAGAGGAGGGAAGCAGGCTCCCTGCTGAGCAGAGAGCCCAATGCAGGGCTTGATCCCAGGACCCTGAGATCATGACCTGAGCTGAAGGAAGATGCTTTAACCCACTGAGTCACCCAGGCGCCCCATCCTTACATTTGTAAATTGTGTCCATTATACCACTCCTAAATTTTACAGATGGAGAAATCTGAAGCTCAGAAATCTTGACCAAATTATGCCAAGCCACCCAATAAGTTAATGGTAGACTCCATTTTAAAAGTGGATCTTCTAATTCCAGATCAGTATTTATTTCCTATACCATTAGCTCTGATAGCATGCCCTTTATACTTATAAAAAGGGAGATGCCTGAGGCCCATTCCAGCCTTTTCACTGTTTTTCTGTTCTACATATTTGAACACAATAGAATAAGTTCTCAGGTTTTACAACCCCCTAAAGAAAAACAGCTGAGGAAAAATTGATTGACCCCATTTAAATCAGATATCTATCTAGTATCAATTAATTTGCAGATAGAAAAAAGACATTTCCACATTTAAGGAGAAAATTCTCCCAAAGTCTAGAGGTTAGAGAGATATGAGGCATTTGCAAGGAAGGAATAATTCAATTTGAAAATAATTTAATGTTTATGTAGCTGGAAAAATAAGGAAGAAGTGCCTTGGAATAGATTATGACAGGTTTTTTATGTCAGACTGATTAGTTTGAACATCATTCAGTAGATAATGGGAAATCATTAATAATTGTTTTAGCAGAAAGCAATATGGTAGAATTGTATTAAGGTTAATCTTCCACCAGTGAGTAAAGTGAATTTGAGTTGGGATGGATAAGAACAGTATTTCTCAAACTTACGTGTAAATACTTATGATGCTAGCATAAAAATGCATATTCTGGTCACCTGGCCTCAGAGATTCTAGTTCTGGCATACATTCCATGAAATAGTATTTATAATCAGCACCTCAAATACTTCCTACAAAATGTACACTGAGGCCAGGTGTTTCATGCATGCATAGACATACATATATACATACTCAAAGGTTTCATACCAGCAAATGTTCCTTACATATATAGTATTTCAGAGGTACTGCTTTGATTTGTGTTTATGCCAACTTTCTTTTATTTATGTATTTGACAGAGAGATAGAGAGAGAGCTAAAGTAAGCAGAGCGGCAGATAGAGGGAGAGAGAGAAGCAGGCTGTATAACGAGCAGGGAGCCCAATGCAGGGCTTGATCCCAGGACCCTGGAATCATGACCTGAGCTGAAGGCAGCAACTTAACCAACTGAGCCACCCAGGTGCCCCATGCCAACTTTCTTAACCAATGCACTAATGATGTAATTTGAGTGGGAGAATTATGGTAGGCAGAACTATATATGCTGTCTCCAAAGCAGGCAGCTATGACTCAGGTCAAACCAAGTATTGCCATGCAAGAAAGTTAAACCTGTTTTTTTTTTTTAATTTCATTAATATATAATGTATTATTTGTCCCAGGGGTACAGGTCTGTGAATCATCAGGCTTACACATTACATAGCACTCACCGTAGCACATACCCTCCCCAATGTCCATAACCCAACCACCTTATCCCTACCCTCCCACCCCCCACCAACCCTCAATTTGTTTCATGAGATTGAGTCTTTAAATGTTGGTCTCCTTCCCAATCTCATGTTGTTTTATTTTTTCCTTCCCTACCCCCTCACAATCCCAAGTCCTGCCTCTCAAATTCGTCACATCAGAGAGATCATATGATAATTGTCATTCTCTGATTGACGTATTACCCTCTAGTTCTGTCATCATTACAAATGGCAAGATTTCATTTTTGATGGCTGCATAATATTCCATTTATTTATATTTTTATATACATATATGCATATTACATCTTCTTTATCCATTCATCTGTTGATAGATATCTAGATACTTTCCAGAGTTTGACTATTGTGGACATTGCTGCTATAAACATTCAGGTGTATGTACCCTTTCAGATCTCTACATTTGTATCTTCAGAGTAAATACCCAGTAATACAATTGCTGGGTCATATGGTAACTCTATCTTCAACTTTTTGAGGAACCTACATACTGTTTTTCAGAGTGGTTGACCCATCTTGCATTCCCACCAACAGTGTAGGACAGTCCCCTTTTCTCCATATCCTCACCAATACTTGTTATTTCTTGACTTCCTAATTTTAGCCATTCTGATTGGTGTGAGGTGGTATCTCATTATGGTTTTGATTTGTGTTTCCCTGATGCTGAGTGATGTGGAGCACTTTTTCATGTGTCTGTTGGCCATTTGGATGTCATCTTCACAGAAATATCTGTTCATGTCCTCTGCACATTTCTTGATTGGATTATCTGTTCTTTGGGTGTAGAGTTCGATAAGTTCTTTATAGATTTTGGATAAAAGCCTTTATCTCATATGTCATTTGCTAATATCTTCTCCCATTCTGTCAGTTGTCTTTTGGTTTTGTTGACTGTTTCCTTTGCTGTGCAAAAGCTTTTTATCTTGATGAAGTCCCAACAGTTCATTTTTGATTTTGAAAAGTTATATTTTCATTTTCATTTGTTTCAATGATTTTTTAAATTCTTCTTTAATTTCCTGGTTGATCCCTTCATTCCTTAGCAGGACGCTTTTTAGCCTCCATGTATTTTATTTCTTTCCAACTTTACTTTTGTGATTGAGTTCTAGTTTCAGAGCATTGTGGTCTGAAAATATGCAGGGAATGATCCCAATCTTTTGGTACCAGTTGAGACCTGATTTGTGACCCAGGATGTGATCTATTCTGGGGAATGCTCCATGTACACTAGAAAAGGGTAAACATAATGAAGGGATGGAATATGGCTGCAAAGATGAAAATTAAAAATTATTCTAAAAAAGGAATTGATAACATAAGTTGGTTGGAAAAATTAAAAAAAAAAAAAGGAGGGAGAATTTGATCAGGCTGAAGACTAGAACTAAGCCATGCACTAGATTTAGGGTATACTTTGATCTATTAAAATAAATTGTATCCCAAAATTTTAAAGAAAAATATCTATATGTATACAAAAAAATAAGGTTAAATACAATGGAGGGATAAAATATGACTCTAACAATGAAACTTTAAGTAGATTTTTTAAAAATCTATAAGATAAAATAGTTTAAAATGTTAAAATGAGAAAGAGGAAAAGTTAAAAAGTAGAATAAGAAAAAAATAAAATTAAAAAAATTAACTTTGAAAGACTAAAGGATCTTGGGGAAAAAGTCATGAGTTCTATATGTTGCTTTTGCCTCACTCTGGTGTTCTGCTGTTCTTATTAATTGGTGAACTTCATCTTGGCTGGATGTTCTTTCTGATCTTCTGGGGGAGGGGCCTGTTGCAGTGGTTCTGAAATGTCTTTGCCCGAGGCTGAATTGTACTGCTCTGCCAGGGGCGAGGCTAAGTAATCTGCCCGTGTTTGCTCTTGGTAGCTTTTGTTCCCTGAACACTTTCTGTAAAACTTTGGAGGATGGGAATGAGGATGGCAACCTCCCAATCTGGCCCATAGGAGCTGAGAGCTTGGGACTCCACTCCCCAGTATGCCCTCAGAGAAAAGCTGTCAATCCTTCCCATCTCCCTGGTCTCCATCCGCATTCCTTGCATACCCGCCCTGTGACCAAGCATTTCTATCTCTGGTGCACAGGTCCATTTGGAGTCTCTCAAACCAGCAGATTCCTGCTGCACACTCCTGTGCTGCTTCTCCTGGAGAAGGAAGAAAGGTTTCTCTCTGGATCTGCCACATGTGTGCTCCCTGTTTGAAGAGTAGTGGCCCACCTCTGCCTTGGATCATGGTTTAAGGTAACCCTGAGATGAGCACCCACTCCTTGGCTCCATCTCTGTAGTTGGCTTCCCTGCTCTGATACCTGGGATCTCTGCCACACTCAGGCACCCCCAGTCTTTCTGTGACCCTTTGGCTCCTGGGACCACACAGTCCCCGCCAGGGGCCCACCCACCACTTAGCCACTGGAGCAATGTCCCTCAGTGGCATAGACTTCTTAAAGTTCTGATTTTGTGCTCCACTACTCTCTCATTTGCCGGGATCTGATCCCTCCTCCACGTGGTCTATCTTCACTTCAGATTCACTTCTGCACACGTCCTACCTTCTGGAAAGTGTTTGATTTTCTGTTCCTAGAATTGTTGCTCTCCCCTTCTATCTCCTGTTGAGTTTGTAGCTGTTCAGAATGGTTTGTTAACTATCTAGCTGAACTTCTGGGACCTGACACTATTTTGTTCTCCTACTCATCCACCATCTTGTTTTCTCCCCATTTATTATTTTTTTTTTATTATCTGGTTTTTCAGAGGAAACCAGATGTCTGAATTCTTATGGGAAGTCTCCCAAGTGTTAAATATTTAATATGATGTGAGTGTGTGTGTGTGTCCGAGTACGTGCACAAGCCAAATCAAGACAAACAGAAAATTTGGTTGGATTTGGTTCAAGGACAGCTAGTGAGAGATCTCTGATCTTTTTTGACTAGCTCCACTCAGTCCTGGTTACTATAAATACATACATAGATACATATGTAATATTAACATATTAGTATCATATATAATCATTTATAACATATATGTATATATGTATATACATATAATATATTATGTATAATATTTATTAATTTGTATGATATAGATGTGTATGTATGTATGTGTGTATGTATGTATGCATGTATGTATGTATGTATTATTTATAGTTATTTTTGTGTATGTTCTTGACCTCATATTTATATTTATTTCTATGGTATTGTATATGTAAATATGACCTCTTTAGACAATGACTCTGTCTCCTTAAGTCAACCAATAGTTTGTCAAAAGCAGGGAAAACATCCCTTCTTTTGACTATGCTTACAACAATGAGCATATCATAAGGAAGGTGGAGGGTTGACTTATGCTAGAGCAATAGATGCCATTCATAGTTACTATGTTTTATCGATCATGACCCATATAGCCTAGCCTTAAAGTATATTTTATAACTACTTATGAAGAGGAAAATAGTCAATATATGGTATTCTTGTTTCCCTATGCTACATATATTTATACATGCAGATTTTTCTTGTGTTATTCTCTTTTCATTTCTGCAGCACAGAATATGGTGTATATTGTACGAATGTTTCCCCATGCTTACTTTTCAAGTGGTTTCTCACAGCAGATGTTTCCCCAAGTGTGCTTTCTTCCTCTTTTACTAGCATTTCTTTCTATACAAACAACAGATTGCTTTTCAGCTGTCCTTTAGATTTAAGGAGAAAAAAAAAAAAGAAAGAAAAGAAACACTACAGATGTTTGCAGCAAAAACTTATAAAAAATATGCATCATTCCTCCTATTTTTCTTTCTTACCTCCTAAATGTCATTTATAAAGATTGGCTTTCAAATCTTTTCCATAGAGTTATCCTGTTTGGATTTAATGAAAAAAATTGCCTTCTGAAGAGTATCAGAATTGGATGAAAATTTTGTATTTAGAGACTCATGAACAAAACTCTCTTGTTTAAGTATGAATGGAATATAATAAAGTACTTTTTCATTTTCTAAAATTAAAAGGGGATAGTTAAGATTTTTTTTCTTTATCTAAAGTTATTTTTATCAGTATTAATGGAGCTTTGGGGACTAAGAGGTAAAATACAAGTATCAAATACTGAACTTCACAAATCTACTATATATTGTAATAAAAATCACACAAAGTAATTATGTATTATCTTACTAGATATTACATTTGAATATTATTTTGCAGTTCACAGCATTTTCATCTACACTATCCCATTTATTCCTCGCACAAGCTAACATTCATTGTATTTTTATACATTTTACAATTAAAGACTGAGAAATGATTTATCCAAGCTCACACAGCCAGCAAGCTGAGATGCCAAAACTCCAACCTAAATTCAGTTATTATTATTTTTACTTTTTCTTGGACTAGACAACCCTGCTTCTCTGCCACTTCTATAATAGCATTCAAAGCATACTCAATTGCATTTTTTAGTTTTGTTGAAATATATTTCAAATACTATGTATTTCATCCATCTAAAGGATGCAATTTAATGCTTGGTAGTATTCAGAGTTGTGCAACCATCACTAAAATATAAAATTAGAATATTTTCATCACCCCCAAAAGAAATATCATTCCCATTATTAGTCACTCCCCACTATCCCTCACACCAGAACCTGGGAAAAACCAGTCCACTTTTTATCTTTATGGATTTGCCTCTTCTGGGCATTTCATATAAATTCAGTTTTATGGCTGAATAATATTTCATTGTATGACAAATACAGTGTATTGATAGTAAAATTTTTGTTTATCTTTCCATTAGATGATGAATATTTGTTTTTGTTTTTTCACTCTCTGGTTATTGCAAATAATACTGCTAAGAACATTCAATTGCTTTTTCACACATGATATATCCATAGCATTTTTAATTGATGAGTCTGTCCAAAAACCCAGAAAGGAGTATACATGTGGCCCTTTTGGGTGTCTGAAAAAAAGTCAAGTATTGCTGGAAGCCCAGAATAATGATTTTGAAGCACAGAGTAGTGAAACTTGAGGTTAAAGTTTTAGGTAGGTATCAGATCCAGGGAGGCCAAAGAGATAATTTTAAGGATTTTATGTTTTTCTGAGGAGCACCTAAAAACCATTGAAGAGTTTACCAGGCTGATAAGCGATTTGTTTGTAACTATAGAAAGACCACTCTGGCTATATTGTGGGGCAAAGACTGGAAGCAAGACAGGAGAATTTATCAGGAGTATATTTCAGCAATACCTTTAGAAAAATTGAATCTGAGGGAGGAGTTAAGATGGTGGAGGAGTAGGGGAACATACTTTCATCTGGTGTCTGGAATTCAGCTAGATAGTTATCAAATCATTCTGAACACCTGTAAAATCAATTGGAGATCTGAGAAAAGAATTGTTGCAATTCTAAAAATACACAAGTGACCATTTTTTGCAAAGTAGGAAGTGCAAAGACAGGAATCCAGGGTGATATACTAGAAGATAAACCATGGAGGGGGACAAGTTTACTTAAGGAGGCTACCAGAAAGTATAAGCAGCAGAGTGGAAAATCAAAAATTTTAGCAGTCAGATACAGTTGTGGATTTCCCTGGCTTAAAGTTGCTCAGGTGGTGAAGTGAGGTGGAATCCCAGGTGGGAAAGCATGGTCTCAGGATCCCTAGGGTCACAAAAGAACAGGGGTGCCTGAGAGCAGCAGAGTTCCCAAGCAATGGAAGATGGAAGCTGACTGAAAACAGTGAGTCTAGGCAGTGATTTTCTGCTTGATGTTGCCATAAACTGAAAACTGTTGCACAGTCAGGCAACTTCTCCCTAGGTAGGGGCCCAGAGAAAGACACATTTCCATCCCCTGGGAAGAATAGAATCAGTCTACACTGCAGAAGTTCATAAAAAGTTTGGGGACTGGAAACTGGGTCATGTGCCTGAGGTAAAAATGCTCAGTCACAGGCTGGGTGAACACAGAGTCAGGATGGAAACCAGGGAGACAAGATTGATTGACTACTTTTTTTGTGAGGATTCACTGAAGAGTGGGTGTGTGAACGTTCAGCTCCAGTTTTATACAATGGGGCATTGCCGCTTATATTCCTCACCTTGAGTGATAGAAGCCTTTGGGGAGCAAAACAGTGCCACACTGTGTAATTGAGAGCCAATTACACTGATCCTATCCCCCTAGCAAAGAGGGTCCCAATTCCATCTGTGCAAAGACACCTGAATATTTCTGAAACATGTCCTCCCCCAAGAAGACCAGCAGGAAAAACCAGCTAACAAGTTCACAGATCATAGAGAATGGCAAAATGTCAGCTCTTGGGGAAAATAGGATATAAATTCACGTTTTATTATTATTCTTATTATTATTCTTTAGTCTTTCAGTTTTACTTTTTTCAGCTATTTTCTTATTTTATCAATTCTTTAATTCTTTTTAAAATTTTTAGTTTTATATGTTATATGTATATTACTTTTGGCTCCCTTTCATTATACTGTATTTTTTATATGTTTAAGTTTTTCTTTCTTTCCTATTTTGGGACCAGTTTCTTTTAGCAAACAGACCAAAATACCCTCAAGATCTACTTTATTGTATTGTTCTGTTTTTTTTTAATTCGTTTATTTGTTTATTTACAGCATAACAGTGTTCATTATTTTGGCATCACACCCAGTGCTCCATGCAGTACGTGCCCTCCCTATTACCCACCAGCTGGTTCCTCAACCTCCTTTAAAAACACTCTGGTTGTTTTTCAGAGTCCATAGTCTCTCATGGTTCATCTCCCTTTCCAGTTTCCCTCAACTACCTCTCCTCTCATTCTCCCCATGTCCTCCATGTTATTTGTTATGCTCCACAAATAAGTGAGACCATATGATACTTGACTCTCTCTGCTTGACTTATTTCGCTCAGCATAATTTCTTCCAGTCCCGTCCATGTTCCTACAAAAGTTGGGTATTCATCCTTTCTGATGGAGGCATAATACTCCATTGTGTATATGGACCACATCTTCCTTATCCATTCATCTGTTGAAGGGCATCTTGGTACTTTCCACAGTTTGGCGACCGTAGCCATTGCTGCAATAAACATTGGGGTACAGATGGCCCTTATTCTCACTACATCTGTATCTTTGGGGTAAATACCCAGCAGTGCAATTGCAGGGTCATAGGGAAGCTCTATTCTTAATTTCCTCAGGAGTGTCCACACTGTTCTCCAAAGTGGCTGCACTAACTTGCATTCCCACCAAGAGTGTAAGAGGGTTCCCCTTTCTCCACATCCTCTCCAACACATGTTGTTTCCTGTCTTGCTAATTTTGGCCATTCTAACTGGTGTCAGGTGGTATCTCAATGTTGTTTTCATTTGAATCTCCCTGATGGCTAGTGATGATGAACATTTTTTCATGTGTCTGATAGCCATTTGTATGTCTTCGTTAGAGAAGTGTCTGTTCATAACTTCTGCCCATTTTCCGATATGATTATCTGTTTTGTGTGTGTTGAGTTTGAGAAGTTCTTTATAGATCCTGGATATCAACCTTTTGTCTGTACCGTCATTTGCAAATATCTTCTCCCATTCCGTGGGTTGCCTTTTTGTTCTGTTGACTGTTTCCTTTGCTGTGCAGAAGCTTTTGATCTTGATGAAGTCCCAAAAGTTCATTTTTGCTTTTGTTTCCTTGGCCTTTGGAGACATAACTTGAAAGAAGTTGCTGCAGCTGATATCGAAGAGGTTACTGCCTATGTTCTCCTCTAGGATTCTGATAGATTCCTGTCTCACGTTGAGGTCTTTTATCCATTTCGAGTTTATCTTTGTGTACGGTGTAAGAGAATGATCGAGTTTCATTCTTCTACATATCGCTGCCCAGTTTTCCCAGCACCATTTATTGAAGAGACTGTCTTTTTTCCATTGAATATTTTTTCCTGTTTTGTCGAAGATTATTTGACCATAGAGTTGAGGGTCCATATCTGGGCTCTCCACTCTATTCCACTGGTCTATGTGTCTGTTTTTATGCCAGTACCATGCTGTCTTGGTGATCACAGCTTTGTAGTAAAGCTTGAAATCGGGTAACGTGATGCCGCCAGTTTTGTTTTTATTTTTCAACATTTCCTTAGCAATTCAGGGTCTCTTCTGATTCCATACAAATTTTAGGATTATTTGCTCCAGCTCTTTGAAAAATACTGGTGGAATTTTGATCAGAATGGCATTAAAAGTATAGATTGCTCTAGGCAGCATAGACATTTTAACAATGTTTATTCTTCCAATCCAAGAGCATGGAACAGTCTTCCATCTTTTTGTGTCTTCTTCAATTTCTTTCATGAGTGTTCTGTAGTTCCTCGGGGACAGGTCCTTTACCTCTTGGTTAGGTTTATTCCCAGGTATCTTATGGTTCTTGGTGCTATAGTAAATGGAATCGATTCTCTAATTTCCCTTTCTGTATTTTCATTGTTAGTGTATAAGAAAGCCACTGATTTCTGTACATTGACTTTGTATCCTGCCACGTTACTGAATTGCTGTATGAGTTCTAGTAGTTTGGGAGTGGAGTCTTTTGGGTTTTCCATATAAAGAATCATGTCATTAGCGAAGAGAGAGAGTTTGACTTCTTCCTTGCCAATTTGGATACCTTTGATTTCTCTTTGTTGTCTGATTGCCGTTGCTAGAACTTCTAATACTATGTTGAACAAGAGTGGTGAGAGTGGGCATCCTTGTCGTGTTCCTGATCTCAACGGGAAGGCTGCAAGCTTTTTCCCATTGAGGATGATATTTGCTGTGGGTCTTTCATAGATAGATTTTATGAAGTTCAGGAATGTTCCCTCTATCCCTATACTTTGAAGCGTTTTCCTCAGGAACGGATGCTGGATTTTGTCAAATGCTTTTTCTGCATCAATTGAGAGGACTATGTGGTTCTTCTCTCTTCTCTTATTGATTTGTTCTATCACATTGATTGATTTGCGAATGTTGAACCAATCTTGCAACCCAGGGATGAATCCCACCTGGTCATGGTAGATAAACTTTTTAATGTGCTGCTGGGTCCTGTTTGCTAGGATCTTGTTGAGAATCTTTGAATCCATATTCATCAGTGGTATTGGTCTGAAATTCTCCATTTTGGTAGGGTCTTTGCCTGGTTTGGGGATCAGAGTAATGCTGGCTTCATAAAAAGAGTCTGGAAGTTGTCCTTCATCTTCAATTTTTTGGAACAGCTTCAGGAGAATTGGTGTTATTTCTTCTTTGAAAGTTTGGTAGAGTTCCCCAGGGAATCCATCAGGTCCTGAGCTCTTGTTATTTGGGAGGTTTTTGATCACTGCTTCAATCTCATTACTAGATACCGGTCTATTCAGGTTGTCAATTTCTTCCTGGTTCAATTTTGGGAGTTTGTAGTTTTCCAGGAATGTATCCATTTCATCTAGGTTGCTTAGCTTATTGGCATATAACTGTTGGTAATAATTTCTGATGATTGTTTCTATTTCCTTGGTGTTAGTTGTGATCTCTCCCTTTCCATTCATAATTTTATTAATTTGGGCTTTCTCTCTTTTCTTTTGGATTAGTGTGGCCAATGATTTATCGATCTTATTGATTCTTTCAAAAAACCAGCTTCTAGTTTCATTGATACGTTCTACTGTATCTCTGGTTTCTACCTCCTTGATCTCTGCTCTAATCTTGATTATTTCCCTTCTTGCATGTGGAGTTGGTTTGATTTGTTGTTGATTCTCCAGTTCTTTAAGGTGTAGAGACACATGGTGTATTCTGGAGTTTTCAAATTTTTTGAGGGAGGCTTGGATGGCTATGTATTTCCCCCTTAGAACCTCCTTTGCTCTATCCCATAGGTTTTGGATGGAAGTGCCTTCATTCTCATTGGTTTCCATGAATTGTTGAAGTTCACCTTTGATCTCCTGGTTGATCCAAGCATTCTTAAGCAAGGTGGTCTTTAGCTTCCAGGTGTTTGAGTTCCTTCTGAACTTTCCCTTGTGATTGAGTTCCAGTTTCAAAGCATTGTGATCTGAGAATATGCTGGGAATAATGTCCGTCTTTTGGTATCGGTTGAGTCCTGCTTTGTGACCCAGTATGTGGTCTATTCTGGAGAAGGTTCCATGTGCACTTGAGAAGAATGAGTATTCTGTTGTTTTAGGGTGGAATGTTCTGTATATGTCTATGAGGTCCATCTGGTCCAATGTTTCATTCAATGCTCTTATTTCTTTATTAATTTTCTGCTTCGATGATCTGTCTATTTCTGAGAGAGGCGTATTAAGATCTCCTACTATTATTTTATTCATATCAATATGACTCTTTATCTTGATTAATAGTTTTCTTATGTAATTGGGTGCTCCCATATTGGGGGCATAGATATTCACAATTGTTAGATCATCTTGGTCGATAGTCCCTTTAAGAATTATGTAGTGTCCTTTTGTATCTCTGACTACAGTCTTTAGTTTAAAATCTAATTTATATGATATGAGAATCGCTACTCCGGCCTTCTTTTGAGGCCCATTGGCATGAAAGATGCTTCTCCATCCCTTCACTTTCAGTCTGGGTGTAAACTTAGGTTCAAAATGGGTCTCTTGTAGACAACATATGGATGGGTCCTGTCGTTTTATCCAATCTGCAACCCTGTGTCTTTTTATGGGCGCATTTAGGCCATTCACATTGAGAATGATTATTGAGACATAGGTTTTTATTGACATCGTGTTGCCTTTGAAGTCTTTCTGTCTGTACATTGTTTCTATATTTCTGTTCAATTATATTCTTAGGATTTTTTTCTCTTTTATAGGATCCCCCTTAATATTTCCTGTAGTGTCGGCTTGGTGGTTGCATAGTCTTTTAAGCCTTGCTGGTCTTGGAAACTCTTTATCTCTCCATCCATTTTAAATGTCAGTCTTGCTGGATAGAGTATTCTTGGTTGCATGTTCTTCTCATTTAGTACTCTGAATATATTTTGCCAGCCCTTCCTGGCTTCCAGGTCTCTATGGAAAGGTCTGACGTTATTCTAATGGGCTTTCCTCTGTATGTAAGGAGCCTCTTTGTCCTAGTTGCTTTTAAGAGGGTCTCTCTTGAAACATAATTCCTCATTCTAACTATAAGGTGTTGTGAGGACTTTCGAGAATTTAAAATCTTGGGAGGAATTCTCTCTGCCTCTAGTACATGAACGTTGTTTCCATTCGTGAGATTGGGAAAATTTTCATAGACAACTTCTTCCACTATATCTTCTAGACTTCTTTCTTTTTCCTCCCTTTCAGGGATTCCAATAATTCTGACGTTGGAACGTTTCATGGCATCGTTTATTTCCCTGATTCTGTTTTCATGGCTTCTGAGCTGTTTGTTCCAGGCTTCCTCCTGATCCTTTCTCTCTATCTGTTTGTCCTCCAAATCACTAATTCTATCTTCTGTCTCAGTTACCCTAGCTTTTAGAGAGTTTAGATTGGATTGGAACTCATTGAGAGCATTTTGAACATCATCCCTGGTGGCTTTCAGTTCTGCCCTAACATTGTGAACATCATCCCTGGTGGCTTTCAGTTCTGCCCTAATCAATTTGGTTTGGTCATCCATGGCTTTCTCCAACCTAGCTATTGCCTGGATAATTGTTAGTCTGAATTCCTTTTCTGACATATTGTCTATGTCGATAGCCATTACCTCTGTTGCAGAAGACCCATCCTCTGTATTTTTCTTCCATTGGGTATTCCTCCTCCTAGTCATTTTGGAAAGAGATGACTGAACAGATGCAGCTGGACTTATCGATTGTGGTGCAGTCAATGTGCACCCTGGAACGCTTCTGTGCAATCAGGATTCCCCACCCAAATGAGAGAAAAAAGAAAAGAAAAAGAAATAGAGAAGAAGAAAGAAAAAAAAGGGGAAAGAAAAAAGGAAAAAAAGAGAGAGATAGAGAGATAGGAATAAAAGGGAAGATAACAGAGAAGGCTCAGCCCAAATGGGCCACAAGGTAAGATTTATGAAGTATACAAACAAAAACAGACAAACAAAAAGACTGATAAAAGTATATGACAAGAGAAAAAATATATATATATAAGCAAAAAAAGGGAAGAGACTCATCAGAAAGAACCCCAAGTATAAGATTTATATATTATGAGGACAAACACAAATTCACAGAAACACTGACAGAAGGAAAAAATTGGGAGAGTGGTTATAAATTCTCATTGTGGGTGAGGAAGGTTATTTTGATTCTTCCTGAAGGTATCTTGATGTTTTTGTTAAGGGACTCAACTTTCCTAAGTTACAGGGGGATTAGAATCTGGTTTCCCTATAGGGGTAGCATTGATTGGGGAAAGGGGATTACCTTGAAGTTTAACTCTGTATGTATAGTAGAAGATAAAAATTAAAAAAGAATAAACTAAACTATGTTAAAATTAAAAAAGAATTAAAAAAAATAGAAAAGCAAAAGAAAAACACGAGTGTATGTATCAAAAAGTTCAGGTTAGATGGTTATTAAAAAATTTGATGTACTGGACATCTCAGTGTGGTGGTAAATAGGTTAAAAAATTATCTGTATGTATAAAAAAAAAGAACCAGAATATTGGTAAAGAGTTAAAAATAAAAGTTGTATTTATGACGTAGTGGTGGTTTTTCCCTTGAGTCATTTTTTTTTCCTTCCTTCCTGGTTGGTTTTCTGGGGGAGGGGCCTGCCACGTGGGTTTTCAGACAATGATGTTCCCTGAGTTAGGTCTTTCTGCTTCCCTCAAGGGGGTGGGCTCTGAGGAAACTGTTTTTTTCAGGCTTTTGTTCTCTGGGCGTTTTTATGTTCTTTCATCTGCTTTCTTTTATCTTGACAGCTTTTGATGGTTTTTGGAGGTTTAGAGGAGAGCAAACTGCACCCCGACCTCCCTCTCAGAGAGAAGCCTCAGAATGTTTTGCAAAAGCTGCTGGCAGAGTCAGTTCTGAGTCACTGTCCCTGGGGATGCAGGAGCTCCTCGTTGTACCCAAAACCATGGCAGCAGTGGCTGTCTGGGCAGCTCCAGACCGCCAGAGAGGTTCCGAGCAGAGATCACACACTGAGATTTTCCCGCTGTACCGGGCTGGGAATGTCTGGTTTTTCCGGATGCCAGAGCTCCAGGCTAGTGCCTATGAGCATGTATCCCAAGGGAATGTGTGGGACTCGCGTTTTTCAGGATTGCCGTCTGGCCAGGCTCCCAGCTCCTCACGGGAGCCAGACCCCACTCGTTCTCAGGCGTGCTGGTGTTCAGGCACACTGGCGGCTCAGGGATGGAGACCTGATTTCTCTGCCGCACTCTCTCTGGCTCAGCGCCAGGGGAGGCTGTCCTGGGTCCGGGGACTTAGGTCCCTGACCTTAACCGCCCAGGTTCCCACTATTACCCCCCGCGATCCTTTGCTTTTTGTTTTTTGAGTGCTTTCAACCAGACTCCAAGTTAATGCTGGTCCCCAGACGCAGAGCACTCTCGTGTTGGGGTATTACTTTCCAATTGGTCACCTCTGGTGGCTCCCTCCCCCTTTTGTTTATCTTCCGATATCAGTCCAACGCTCCCAGTCTGCTTTACCTGCCACTGGCGTCTTCTGCTCCTGTAGAGATCCAGAGGTGTATAATTCTGATCTCAGGCTGATTTCATGGGTGGTCAGAGTTCTTTGGTAGGTAATCAGCTCACTTTAGGGTACAGGTTGAAATGGTGCCTCCTCCTACTTCCCCGCCATCTTGACTCCCCCCTGTATTGTTCTATTTTACTTCTCATTTGATTGTTTCTCATTTGGTTTTGTTTCTGTGTTCTTCTGTTTTTTTTATTTGCATTTTTCTATTGTGTTATTGTTATTTTTGTCTTTCTCTCTCTTTCACCTCTTTTTTTCTGTACATAATGATGAGTTGGAGAAACTCACCCCCCAAAAAAGAACAGAAGGCAGTACTCACTGCCAGGTATTTAATCAACATGGAGATAAGATTTTGGAACTAGAATTCAAAACAGTGATTATAAAGACACTAGCTGGACTGGAAAAAATCATGTAAGACAGTAGAGAATCCCTTAGTGTAGAAATAAAAGAAGGAAAATCTAATCAGGCCAAAATTAAAAATGTTATTACTGAGATGCAGCTAAAATAGAGGGTCTAACTGCTAGTATAAATGAGACAGAGGAGAGAGTTAGAGATATAGAAGACAAAGTGAGAGAATAAGAAAGCTGAGAAAAAGAGAGAAAAATAACTACTGGATCATGAAGGGAGAATTGGAGAAACTAGCAATAACATAAAGCAAAATAATGTTCAAGTAACAGCAATCCCAAAAGAGGAGGAGAGAGGGAGGCAGAAGGTTTATTTGAACAACTTATAGCTGAGACCATCCCTAATTGGGAAACAGCCATCAAGGCCAGGAAGTACAGATAACACCCCTCAAAATCAATAAAAATAGGTCAACACCTCAAAATATAATGGTGAAGCTTGCAAATTTCAGGGATATAAAGAAAATACTGAAAGCAGTGTGGGAAAATCTGTCCTTAACATCCAAGAGTAGACACACAAAACTGACAACAGACCTGTCCAAAGAGACCTGTCAGGCCAGAAGGACTGGCATGATATATTCAATGTGCTAAAGGAGAAAAATATGCAAGCAAGAATACTTTATTCAGCAAGTCTCTCATTCAGAATAGCAGAGTTTACAGAGAAAACAAAACTAAAGGAATTTATGACACTAAACCAGCCCCATAAAAAAGTATTAAAGGGGAGCCTATGAGTAAAGAGATAGCCCAAAAGTAACAAAACCCAGAAAGGAACAGAGAAACCTGCAGAAACTTTGGCTTTACAGGTAATACAATGACACTAAATTCATATCTTCCAATAATTACTCTGAATGTAAATGGAATAAATGCTCCTTTCAAAAGACACAGGATAACAATTGGATAAAAAGACAAGACTAATCAATAATGCTATCTACAACAGACTCATTTTAGACACAGTGACTATTCCAGATTAAAAGTGAGGGGGTGAAGAACCATTTATCATGCTAATGGACATCAAAAGTAAGCTGGGGTGGCAGTCCTTATGTCAGACAAATTAAATTTTAAACCAAAAATTATAAGAGATGAGGAAGGACACTATATTATTCTTAAAGGGTTTATGAAACAAAAAGATCTAACAGTTTTAAATATCTATGCCCCTAACATGGGGGCAGCTAATTATATTAGCCAATTGATAACAAAATCATAGAAACACATCAACAATAATACCATAATAGCACGGGATTTTAATGTCCCCCCTCACTACAATGGACATATCATCTAAGCAGAAGATCACCAAGGAAACAAGGGTTTTGAATGACACACTGCATCAGATGGACTTAACAGATGTACTCAGAGCATTTCATCCTAAAGCAACAGAATACACATTCTTCTTGAGTGTTCATGGAACATGCTCCAGAATAGATCACATACTGGGTCACAAATCAGTTCTCAACCAATACCAAAAGACTGCGATTATACCATGCATATTTTCAGACAACAATGCTTTAAAACTTGACCTCGATCACTAGAGAATATTTAAAAGGGACACAAATACATGAAGGTTAAAGAATATCCTACTAAAGGAATGAATGGGTCAACCAGGAAATTAAAGGAGAATTAAAAAAATATATGGAAAAAATGAAAATGGAAACATGACAGTACAGAACCTTTGGAATGCAGCAGAGGTGGTCCTAAGAGAGAAGTATATAGCAATACAAGCCTTTCTCAAGAAATAAGAAAAGTCTCAAACGCAAAACCTAACCTTACAACTAAAGGATCTAGAAAAAGAACAGCAAATAAAGCCTAAATCCAGCAAGGGAAGAGAAATAATAAAAATTAGAGCAGAAATCAATGAGATAGTAATAAAAAAAAACAGTAGATGAGATCTGGTACTTTGAAAGAATTAATAAGATTGTTAAACCCTTACCCAGACTTATCAAAAAGAAAAAAAAAAAAAAAAGAAAGGACCCAAGTAAATAAAATCATAAGTGAAAGAGGAGAAATCACTACCACCAAAGAAAAACAATTACAAGAGAATATTTGAACAATCATATGCCAACAAATTGGGCAATCTGGAAGAAACAGATAAATTCCCAGAAATATATAAACAACCAAAATAAAGACAGAAAGAAATAGAAAACTTGACCAGATCCAAACCAGCAGAGAAATGGAAGCAGTAATAAAAATCTCCCAAAACCAAGAGTCCAGGGCCAGAAGGTCTTCCAGCTTAATTCCACCAAATATTTAAAGAATCAATACCTATTATTCTGAAGCTGTTTCAAAAAATAGAAATGGGAGGGAAACTTCCAAACTCATTCTATGAGGACAGCATTACCTTGATCCCAAAACCAGACACAGACCCCACCAAAAGGGAGAATTACAGACTAATATCCCTGATGAACATGGATACAAAATTTCTCACCAAGATACTAATAGGATCCAACAGTATATTAAGAGAATTATTCATTACAATGAAATGAGATGTATTCCTTGGTTGCAGGGGTAGTTCAACATATGCATATCAATCAATGTGATACACCACTTTAATAAAAGAAAGGAAAAGAACTGCATGATTCTTTAAATAGATGTAGCAAAAGCATTCAACAAATTATAGCACCCTTTCTTTTTTTTAAGATTTTATTTATTTATTTGACAGAGAGAGATCACAAGTAGATAGAGAGGCAGGCAGAGAGAGAGAGAGGGAAGCAGGCTCCCTGCTGAGCAGAGAGCCCGATGCGGGACTCGATCCCAGGACCCTGAGATCATGACCTGAGCCGAAGGCAGCGTATAGCACCCTTTCTTGATTACAGCTCTCCATAGTGTAGTGATAGAGGAAATATAACCATATCATAAAAGCCATACACAAAAATCCCACAGCAAATATTACCCTCAATGGCGAAATATTGAGAGCTTTTCCCCTAAGTCAGGAACACCGCAGGGATGTCCACTCTCACCACTGTTGTTCAACATAGTCCTGGAAGTATAGCTTCAGCAATCAGACAACAAAAAGAAACAAAAGACATTCAAATAATCAAAGAATTCAAATGTCTACTCTTTGCAGATGACATGATACTTTATTTGAAAATTCCAAAAGATTCCACATCAAAATAGCTAGAAACGATACAGGAATTCAGCAAAGTTACAAGATATAAATCAATTCACGTAAGTCAGTTGCATTTGTATATACTTAGCAGTAAGGCAGAAGCAAGGAAAATCAAGGAATCAATCCCACTTGCAATTGCACCAAAACATATTAGATACCTAAGCATAAACCTAACCAAGGGGGTAAAGGATATGTACTCCACAAAACTTTAAAACTTTAGTTAAAGATATTGAGAAAGACATCATATAATGGAAACATATCCCATGCTCATGGATTGGAAGAAGAAATATTGTTAAAATGTCTATGCTACCCAAAGGAGTCTACACATTCAATGCAATCCCTACAAAAATACTATCAACATTTTTCACGAGCTGGAACAAAGAATCCTAAATTTTGTATGGAACCAGAAAAGACCCAGAGTATCCAGATGCTTGTTGAAAAAGGAAACCAATACTGGTGACATCACAATTCCAACTTCAAGCTGTGTTACAAAGTTGTGATCATCAAGACAGTATAGAACTCATACACACACACACACACACACACACACACACACACACACACAACACATAGATCAATGGAACAGGATAGATAACCCAGACATGGATCCTTAACTCTATGTTCAACCAATCTTCAACAAAGCAGGAAAGAATATCCAATGGAAAAAAAGGCATTCTTTTCAACAAATGGTGTTTGGAAAATTGGACAGCCATGTGCAGAAGATTGAAAATGGGCAATTTTCTTACACCATACACAAAAATAAATTTTAAAATGGATGAAAGAACTAAATGTGAGGCAGGAATCCTTCAAAATCCTACAGAACACAGGCAGCAACCTCTTCACTTCGGCTGTATTGTTAGACACATACATTAAAGGTAAGGGAAACAAAAGCAAAAATGAACTTTTGGAATTTCATCAAGAAAAAAAGCTTTTGCACATCAAAGGAAGCAGTCAACAAAACTAAAGGACAACCTCCTCAGTGGGAGAATATATTTGCACATGTCTTATCAGATAAAGGGCTAATATCCAAAATCTATAAAAAATTTACCAAACTAAACACTTAAAAAATAAAACCAACAACAAATCATCAATAAATGGGTAGAATATGTGAACATTTTTCCAAGGAAGACAGAAATGGCCAACAGACACATAACAAAAATATTCAACATCACTAGACATCAGGGGAATACAAACCAAAACCACAATGAGATACTGTCTCACACTGGTGAGAATGGTTAAAATTAACAAGTCAGGAATCAATAAATGTTGGCAAAGTTGTGGGGAAAGGGGAACCCTCTTACACTGCTGGTGGGAATGCAAATTTGTACAGACACTTTGGAAAACAGTATGGAGGTTCCACAAAAAGTTTGAAATAGAGCGACCTTACTACCCAGCAATTATACTACTAAGTATGTATCCAAAGGATGTAAACATAGAGATTTGAAGGGACATATGCACCCCAATGTTTATAGCAACAATATCTACCATAGACAAAGTTTGGAAAGAACACAGATGCCCATCAACAGATGAAAGGACAAAGAAGATGTGAAATAGATACATATCTATATCTATATCTATCTATCAATCTGTGATATATATATATGTGAGATATATTTATCTATATATAGATATCTATCTCTATCACTTCTAACTATCCAGCCATCAAAAATTATATATATATACATATATATGTATATATATATATACATGTATATACATATATATATATATATATATACATGTAATTATTTTAAATGCTCTTAAAATATTTCCCCAGCTTTGGGCACCTGGCTGGTACAGTCAGTTCAACATCTGACTCTTGGTTTCAGCTCAGGTCATGATATCAAGGTCATGATCTCAGGGTCATGAGATGGAGCCCCATATTGGTTGTCTCCCTCTACCTTTGCCCCTCCCCCACCAAATTATTAAATAAATCCTAAAAAAAAATCCCCAGCTTATTTTGATTGTTGTAGGTAAATCTTTGCCATTTTGGACTACAGTGTAGTGTCGGAGTGAGAAAGAATGTCAGAGATATAATCTGAAACATTCATATTATAAAAAATAAATGAAGCTCATTGAGATTATTTCTTCAAGATTACAGCTGTGTGACTTATTGCTCTTGAATTTCAGTAGAATATTCTTTCCACTGTAGCATGCCTCTTTCTGTATTTAGTATCCATCATTCAACAAGTATTTGTAGTGTACATATTTGGGGCCTAGAACTATAAAATATGCTGTGGAAATTATTAAAAGTGCAATTACTTTTTGCCTTTGAGAAGCCCTTAAAGAGATGATGCTTATTTGTTTGAGTTTCTGGACAATAGTCATGGTGCTTAGGGTCCCTAGAGATATAGAGATATATAGAGATAGGGTCCCTGGAACAGGGTAAAATCTGACATGATTTGGATTTTTATCATTAGGCATAGCATCCCTCCAAATACCTGCCTCACAGCTTTTTGTGAGCAATAAATGATACTGTGTATTATGTGTCTTTCAAAATATCTGGCATATGGTAAGTATACAATGATGTTAGGAAAGAAGGTGCATTGAACACAAGCTCAATAGTGATTCATGGAATTAAGGTCACTCTGAATTGGGTTTTGATTAAATGGAAAGTACTATTCCCCTTTCCGTTTGTCAGTTAGAATGAAGATATAGATAGGAAAGGAGCTGAGGTCACGTTCTAGAGGTTGAATTCTTGCTTTACTTAACATGGCCTTCAATGCAACTTTAGAAAAAAATGCTGCTAAGAACTTGGGATTTAATGATTTTTTATTAGTTGTGGAAATATGTGGTTATTGGAGAGTGAGTTGTGAAGATTAGCAATGTGTTTACTGGTTATATAACATGATTCATATATTGGAAGAAATTTTTGAATTTTAAGGAGAGCTTTTATGAACTTTGAATTCTTGGTTCAAATTTCCTCTTTTGTGTCATTTCAAGATGAAATTTCTTAGGGAATTAAAACAATGACAATAATTTTAAAAACTATTGCTGCATATGTTCTCATTATTATGTAAAGTAGTGATATGAATTTGACCTCTTAGCTTAGCTTATTTTCCTCTAATGAAAAAATTTCCTCACATAAAACACATCAATGAAAGCATGATTGGTCATATTATCTTGTAGTTTTGATCTTGAGTCTAATAGCTTGAACTGTTGTCATTTAATAACCTTGTCTATCAGATACTTTAGTCCTGATCAATGAAAATTCTGTAAATATCTGGAATTTCCTCTTTTCTTTATGCATTACACAAAGACCTAAAGGCATGTGATGATTCTAGAATTACTCAATATGTAGCTCAAATCTCATTGTAGACAAGCTTGCCTAATTATTTGTCAGCACTCAAGGTGAAATTTAAAGCAAGAATGTGAAGTGATGCTTTAAAAAATAAGTATTTTTTGTCAAGTAAATATGAAGCAAATGTCAGTTACTTATTAATTTTGTGAGCTGAGACAAAATATGTAACCTCTAATTCTGATACTTTTTTGAAAACTGGAAATAATAAAAACACCTACATCACAAGAAGCATAAACCATATGTGTATAAGAAAAAATCTTATCACCAAAAATAAAAAAAAAATTTTCCTTTAATGAGCTCTTAACTTTGCAAGTACTGTGCTACATATATATCTTAGAGTCTTAGGTCTGCCATAACAAAGTACTTCAAACTTGATTGCTTAAAACAATAAAAATTTCTTTATACAATTCTGGAGACCAGAAGTCCAAAATCAAGGTGCTGGCAAGGACATGTTCACTTTGAAGTTTCTGGGGGGGCGGGGGGATTCTTTGACTCTTCTACCTTCTGGTTGTTATTTACAATCTTTGGCATTCCTTGTCTTGCAGGTGCATCACTCTAATCTCTACTTGTCTTCCCAAGGCCTTCTCCACTCTCTGTTTGAGACTGCCCAAATTTTCCTCCGTTTTTAAAGAGTTTATTTGTTTATTTGTCAGAGAGAGCATGTGTGTTGTGAGCAGAAGGAGGGAGAATGGCAGGCAGAGGGAGAAATTGTCCCCATCAAGCAGGAAGCCTGAGGCTGGACTCTTTTCCCAGGACCTTGGGATCATGACCTGATCTGAAGGCAGCTGCTTAACCAACTGAGCAACCCAGGTGTTCCCAAATTTCCCTCTTTTAATAAAAGCACCCACCATATTGGATTTAGTGACAAACCTAATCCAGTATGTCCTCACTTTAACTTATTATACCAGCAAACGTACTAATTCCAAAGAAGGTCACACTCAGATTCCAAGTGGACATGAATTTTTAATTTAAGGAGACACTATTCAAACCAGTAGAGAATGCTGAAACCATTACTTCACCCAATTCTGTTAATTCTGCAAAGTGGGTATTAGTATATTTTTCTTAAAGCTAAAGAAATTAAAGTTCAGAATGATTTGACAGGACCACATTACTTATAACAATATTCTAATTTACCGCTGACTGGATTAAAAACCTTCTTTTCACTCTGCCATTATGAGGCTTGTACAACATTGTATGAATACAAGAAATTTTAAACATCTTGTCCCCTTAGGATTGTAGTAGTTTTTATTTGTATAGAAGACTTTTATTACAATATAATATGATAACTTACTAGAGTCATGTAATTTTAAAGTATTAATACCTATTAAAAATCATCTTGTATAATGGCTTACATTAATTTTACACTTTAACTAACAATGTATCATTATAATTTATTATTTTTTTGCCTTTACCGAAATGTTTGGTCAAAAATAATTCCATGTTTTTAGATTATTATATGTTTATTTGAGTATTAGTAGAGCTAAATATTTTGAAAATGCTTGCTGAATATTTGTGTTTCTGATTTTGTGAATTGTCTGGTTATATATTTAATATATTATTGAGGTATTCTATTTTATTATTGGTTTATAAAATTTGTTTATATATTTATGCCATCAATAGTGTATCTTAGATGTTGGCACTACTTTTTCATGTTTGTGATTTTATTTTATATTTGCTAATTTTAAATATAAAGACTTAAATTATAATGCATTCAAATAATTATTTGTATTTATTAATTCTGCATTTTGTCTCTTGTCTAAGAAAACCTTTACTAATTCAAAATTATAAATATTTTCTTCTTGTACTTATATATTTCAATGTTTGTATTTACTCTTTAATTCATATGAGTTTTTTTTTTAATTTAAGGAATGAGGCATACATTGAGCTTTAAGAATTTAGATGGCTTATAAATTTTCCAATAATAAAATAACTCATTTTTTCATTAATAAGAAATGCTACCTTTATTACCTATTAAATATACATATGTATAGATTTGCTTTCATACATTCTGATTTGCTCTAGAACTAGTATGATATTACATAAAATATGGTAGTTATATAATAATTTCAATATCTTATATAAAAGGTTTACATTGATTACTCATTTTCCCCCACAGAATTATCATTTCTATTTTTGTTATTTTATTTTTTATAGGTTAAATGTTGAATAACATTGTTAGAAATGCAAGGAACCCAGAAGAACCAGAATAATCTTGAAAAACAAAATAAAGATAAGTTGGAGGACTCACATTTCCCAGTTTCAAAAGTTAATGAAAAACTACATTAATCAATATAGTGTGGCACTAACATAAGAACAAATGCATAGACCAAGAATAAAATTTAAAGTCCAGAAACAAACCCATGTATCTGTGGCAAAACAGTTTTCAATACAGGCATCAAGAACACTCAATGGGAAAACAATAATGCTTACAAAAATGGTGTGGAACCAACTGGGTATCCACATGCAAAATAAAGGTGTACTCTTGCCTCACACCATATGCAAAAACTTAAAAACTTAAAAGTGGCTCAAAGACATAAATCTGGTAGCTAGGAGGAGTGAAAATGGAAGAGTGGGGAGTCAAGATGGCGGGGAAGTAGGAGGAGGCGCCGTTTCAACCTGTACCCTAAAATGAGCTGATTACCTACCAAAGAACTCTGATCACCTATGAAATCAGCCTGAGATCAGAATTATACACTTCTGGATCTCTACAGGAGCAGAAGATGCCAGTGGGCAAGTAAAGCAGAGTAAGAACATCGGACTGATATCAGAAGATAAACAAAAGGGGGAGGGAGCCACCAGAGGCAACAAATTGGAAAGTAACACCCCAATATGAGAGTGCCCTGCATCTGGGGACCAGCATTAGATTGGAGTCTGGTTGAAAGCACTCAAAAAAAGAGCAAAGGATCACAGGGGGAAATTGTGGAAATAGGGGAAGTTAGGGGCAGTTAGGGACAGCTGCACAAGTCCCTGGACCCAGGACAGCCTCCCCTGGCACTGAGCCAGAGAGAGTGCAACTGAGAAACCAGGTCTTGGTCCCTGAGCAGCCAGCATGCCTGAACCACCAGCCCGCCAGAGAACACGTGGCGTCCCACTCCCAAGAGGGGCTGGGAGCCTCGCCAAATGGCATTCCTGAAACGTGCATGCTCCACACCCTCCCTGAGAGAGGTGCAGGCAGGCATTAGCCTGATGCTCTTAGACCCCCACAGAGGGATCAGAGCCTGAGGGGCGTGCATCCCACAACCTCCACTGGGAGAGGTGCTCACAGGCACTAGCCGGGTTCTGGCACCGCGAAAAACCAGGCACTCCCAGACTGCGCCAGTGGGAAAATCTCAGTGTGCAATCGCAGCTTGGAACCTCTCTGGCAGTCTGGAGCTGCCAAGACAGCCACCGCTGCCGTGGCTTTGGGTACAAGGAGGAGATCCTGCATCCCCAGGGACCTTGACTCAGAACCTACTCTGCCAGCAGCTCTGCAGAGCATTCTGAGGCTTCTCTCTGAAAGGGAGGTCTGGGTGCAGTTTGCTCTCCTCTAAACCTCCAAAAACCATCAAAAGCTGTCAAGGTGAAAGAAAACAGATGAACAAACATAAAAACCTCCAGAGAACAAAAGCCTGAAAAAAAAAAAAAAAAACGGTTTCTTCAGAGCCCACCACCTTGAAGGAGGGCAGGAGTACCTAAATCAGGGACCATCATTGACTGAAAACCCACGTGGCAGGCCCCTTCCCCAGAAAACCAACCATGAAGGAAGGAAAAAAAAAAAAAAGAAGACAACAAGAGAACAACCACCACTACTTCATAAATAAAGCTTTTATTTTTAACTCTTTACCACTATTCTGGTTAATTTTTTTGTACATATAGATAATTTTTAACCTATTTATCATCACAGTGAGATTCCAAATTCCTTAATAAACTTCTAACCTGAACTTTTTGATACATACACCCATGTTTTTCTTTTGCTTTTCTATTTTTAAAATTTTTCTTAAATTTTAATTTAGTTTAGTCTAGTTTATTCTTTTTTAATTTTTATTTTCTAATATATATATAGAGTTAAACTTCAAGGTAATCCCCTTTCCCCAATCAATGCTACCCCTTTAGGCAAACCAATTTTTAATCCCCCTTTATCTTAGGAAAGTTGAGTCCCTTAGCAAAGACATCAAGATAGATCAAGGAAGAATCAAAATAACCTTCCTCACCCACACTGGAAATTTATAACCACTCTACCATCTTTTCCTTCTGCCAGTGTTTCTGTGTATTTGTGTTTGTCCTGATAGTATATAAATATTATACTTGGCGTTCTTTTGACGACGTTTTTCCTATTTTTGCTTTTTTATACATTTTTTTTTCTCTTGTCATATACTTTAATCAGTCTTTTTGTTTGTCTGTTTTTGTTTGTATACTTCATAAATCTTACCTTGGGACCCATTTGGGCTGAGCCTTCTCTTTTATTGTCACTTTTTTTCCTGTCTCTCTCTCTCTTTTTCTTTTTTTCCTCTATTCCCTTTTCTTTTCTTTTTCTCTCATTTGGGTGGGGGATCCTGATTGCACAGAAGTGTTCCAGGGTGCACATTGACTGCACCACAGTCGATACATTCAGTCGCATCTGTTAAGTAATCGCTCACCAAAATGACTAGGAGGAGGAATACCCAAAGAAGAAAAATACAGAGGATGGACCCTCTGCAACAGAGCTAATGGCTATCGACATAGACAATATGTCAGAAAAGGAATTCAGACTAACAATTATCCCAGCAATAGCTAGGTTGGAGAAAGCCATGGATGACCAAACAGAATTGATTAGGGCAGAACGAAAACCCACCAGTGATGATGTTCAAAATGCTCTCAATGAAATTCCAATCTAATCTAAATTCTCTAAAAGCAAGGGTAGCTGAAAAAAAGGTAGAATTAGTGACCTAGAGGACAAACAGATAGAGAGAAAGGATCAGGAGGAAGCCTGGAACAAACAGCTCAGAAGCCACGAAAACAGAATCAGGGAAATAAATGATGCCATGAAAGGTTCCAACGTCAGAATTATTGGAATCCCTGAAGGGGAGGAAAAATAAAGAAGTCTAGAAGATACAGTGGAACAAGTTGTCTATGAAAATTTTCCCAATCTCACGAATGGAATCAGCATTCATGTAATAGAGGCAGAGCGGTTTCCCCCCAAGATTTTAGATTCTTGAAAGGCCTCATGACACCTGATAGTTAGAATGAGGAATTACAATTCTAGACAGACCCTTTTGAAAACATCTAGGACAAAGAAGCTCCTTACATACAGAGGAAAACCCATTAGAATAATGTCAGACCTGTCCACAGAGACCTGGCAAGCCAGGAAGGGCTGGCAAAATATATTCAGAGTACTAAATGAGTAGAACATGCAGCCAAGAATACTTTATCCAGCAAGACTGACATTCAAAATGGATGGAGAGATAAAGAGTGTCCAAGACCGGCAAGGCTTAAAAGATTATGCAACCACCAAACCGACACTGCAGGAAACATTAAGCGGGGGGTCCTATAAATGAGAAAAAAATCCTAAGAATATCATTGAACAGAAATATAGAAACAAACTACAGACAGAAAGACTTCAAAGGTAAACACGATGTCAATAAAAACGTATCTATCAATAATCACTTTCAATGTGAATGTCCTAAATGCGCCCATAAAATGACACAGGGTTGCAGATTGGATAAAACGACAGGACCCACCCATATGTTGTCTACAAGAGACCCATTTTGAACCTAAGGATACACCCAGACTGAAAGTGAAGGGATGGAGAAGCATCTTTCATGCCAATGGGCTCAAAAGGCGGCCAGGGCAGCGATTCTCATATCATATAAATTAGATTTTAAACTAAAGACTCTAGTCAGAGATACAGAAGGGCACTACATCATTCTTAAAGGGACTATCCACCAAGATGATCTAACAATTGTAAATATCTATGCCCCCAATATGGGAGCAGCCAATTATATAAGAAAAACTATTAATCAAGATAAAGAGTCATATTGATATGAATACATTAATAGTAGGAGATCTTAACATGCCTCTCTTAGTAATAGACAGATCATCAAAGCAGAAAATCATTAAAGAAATAGAAGCATTGAATGAAACATTGGACCAGATGGACCTCATAGACATATACAGAACATTCCACCCTAAAACAACAGAATACTCATTCTTCTCAAGTGCACATAGAACCTTCTCCAGAATAGACCACATACTGGGTCACAAAGCAGGACTCAACCGATACCAAAAGACTGACATTATTCCCTGCGTATTCTCAGATCACAATGCTTTGAAACTGGAGCTCAATCACAAGGAAAAGTTCAGAACGAATTCAAACACTGGGAAGCTAAAGACCACCTTGCTTGAGAATGCTTGGATCAACCAGGAGATCAAAGAAGAACTTCAACAATTCATGGAAACCAATGAGAATGAAGACATTTTGGTCCAAAATCAATGGGATACAGCAAAGGCGGTCCTAAGGGGGAAATACATAGCCATCCAAGCCTCCCTCAAAAAAAATGGCAAAATCCAGAATACACCAGCTCTCTCTACACCTTAAAGAACTGGAGAATCAACAACAAATCAAACCAACTTTACACGCAAGAAGGGAAATAATCAAGATTAGAGCAGAGATCAATGAGGTAGAAACCAGAGATACAGTACAACGTATCAATGAAACTAGAAGCTGGTATTTTGAAAGAACCAATAAGATGGATAAACCATTGGCCACACTAATCCAAAAGACAAGAGAGAAAGCCCAAATTAATAAAATTATGAATGAAAAGGGAGAGATCACAACTAACACCAAGGAAATAGAAACAATCATCAGAAGTTATTACCAACAGTTATATGCCAATAAGCTAAGCAACCTAGATGAAATGGATCCATTCCTGGAAGACTATAAACTCCCAAAACTGAACCAGGAAGAAATTGACAACCTGAATAGACCAATATCTAGTAACGAGATTGAAGCAGTGATCAAAAACCTCCCAAATAACAAGAGCCCTGGACCTGATGGATTCCCTGGGGAATTCTACCAAACTTTCCAAGAAGAAATAACACCAATTCTCCTGAAGCTGTTTCAAAAAATTAAAGCAGAAAGAAAACTTCCAGACTCTTTTTATGAAGGCAGCATTACCCTGATCCCCAAACCAGGCAAAGACCCTACCAAAAAGGAGAAATTCAGACCAATATCACTGATGAATATGGATGCTAAGATTCTCAACAAGATCCTAGCAAACAGGACCCAACAGCACATTAAAAAGATTATCCACCATGACCAGCTGGGATTCATCCCTGGGTGACAAGGATGGTTCAACACACAAATCAATCAATGTGATAGAACAAATTAATTAGAGAAGAGAGAAGAAACACATGGTTCTCTCAATGGATGCAGAAAAAGCATTTGAAAAAATACAGCATCAGTTCCTGATCAAAATGCTTCCAAGTATAGGGATAGAGGGAACATTCTTGAACTTCATAAAATCTATCTATGAGGGGCGCCTGGGTGGCTCAGTGTGTTAAGCCTCTGCCTTCAGCTCAGGTCATGATCCCGGGGTCTTAGGATCGAGCCCCATATCGGGCTCTCTGCTCAGCGAGAATCTTGCTTCCTCCTCTCTCTGCCTGCCTCTCTGCCTACTTGTGATCTCTCTCTAACTAATAAATAAATGAAAAATCTTAAAAAAAAAATCTATCTATGAAAGACCCACAGTAAATATCATTCTCAGTGGGAAAAAGCTCACAGCCTTCCCGTTGAGTTCAGGAGCACGACAAGGATGCCCACTCTCACCACTCTTGTTCAACATACTATTAGAAGTCCTAGCAACGGCAATCAGACAACAATGAGAAATAAAGGGTATCCAAATTGGCGATGAAGAAGTCAAACTCTCTCTCTTCGCAGATGACATGATTCTTTATATAGAAAATCCCGAAGACTCCACCCCCAAACTACCAAAACTCATATAGCAATTCAGTTAGGTGGCAGGATACAAAGTCAGTGTACAGATATCAGTGGCTTTCTTATACACTAACAATGAAAATACAGAAAGGGAAATTAGAGAATCGATTCCATTTACTATAGCACCAAGACCATCAGATACCTGGGAATAAACCTAACCAAAGAGGTAAAAGATCTGTACTCGAGGTACTACAGAACACTCATGAAAGATATTGAAGAAGACACAAAAAGATGGAAGACCATTCCATGCTCTTGGTTCAGAAGAATAAACATTGTTAAGAAGTCTATGCTGCCTAGAGCAATCTATACTTTTAATGCCACTCCCATCAAAATTCCACTGGTATTTTTCCAAGAGCTGGAGCAAATAATCCTAAAATTTGTATGGAATCAGAAGAGACCCTGATTTGCTAAGGAAATGTTGAAAAACAAAAGCAAAACTGGTGGCATCACGTTACCTGATATCAAGCTTTACTACAAAGCTGTGATCACCAAGACAGCATGGTCCTGGCATCAAAACAGACACATAGACCAGTGGAACAGAGTAGGGAGCCCAGATATGGACTCTCAACTCTATGGTCAAATCATCTTCGACAAAACAGGTAAAAATATACAGTGGAAAAAAAAGACAGTCTCATCAATAAATGGTGCTGGGAAAACTGGACAGCTGTACGTAGAAGAATGAAACTCAACCATTCTCTTACACCGTACACAAAGATAAACTTGAAATGGATAAAAGACCTCAACGTGAGACAGGAATCCATCAGAATCCTAGAGGAGAACATAGGCAGTAACCTCTTTGACATCAGCCACAGCAACTTCTTTCAAGATATGTCTCCAAAGCCCAAGGAAACAAAAGTGAAAGTGAACTTTTGGGACTTCATCAAGATCAAAAGCTTCTGCACAGCAAAGGAAACACTCAACAAAACAAAAAGGCAACCCACGGAATGGGAGAAGATATTTGCAAATGGCAGTACAAACAAAAGATTCATATCCAGGATCTACAAAGAACACCTCAAACTCAACCACACAAAACAGATAATCATATCAAAAAATGGGCAGAAGATACGAACAGACACTTCTCCAATGAAGACATACAAATGGCTATCAGACACATGAATAATTGCTCATCATCACTAGGCATCAGGGAGTTTCAAATTAAATCCACATTCAGATATCACCTGACACCAGTTAGAATGGCCAAAATTAGCAATACAGGAAACAACGTGTGTTGGAGAGGATGTGGAGAAAGGGGAACCCTCTTACACTGTTGGTGGGAATGCAAGTTGGTGCAGCCACTTTGGAGAGCAGTGTGGAGATTCCTCAAGAAATTACAAATAGAACTTCCCTATGTCCCTGCAATTGCACTACTGGGTATTTACCCCAAAGATACAGATGTAGTGAAAAGAAGAGCCATCTGTTCCCCAATGTTTATAGTGGCAGTGGCCCCAATCGCCAAACTGTGGAAATAACCAAGATGCCCTTCCACGGACAGATGGATAAGGAAGATGTGGTCCATATGCACGATGGAGTATTATGCCTCCATCAGAAAGGATGAAGACGCAACTTTTGTAGCAACATGGATGGGACTGGAAGAGATTATGCTGAGTGAATTAAGTCAAGTAGAGAGAGTCAAGTATCATATGGTTTCACTTCTTTGTGGAGCATAACAAAGAACATGGAGGACATGGGGAGATCTAGAGGAGAAGGGAGTTGAGGGAAATTGGAAGGGGAGATGAACCATGAGAGACTATGGACTCTGAAAATCAACCTGAGGGTTTTGAAGGGGCAGGGGGTGGGAGGTTGGGCAACCAGTTGGTGGGTAATAGGGAGGGCACGTATTGCATGGAGCACTGAGTGTTGTGCAAAAACAATAAATATTGTTATGTTGAAAATAAATAAATTTAAAAAATAAGTAAATAAATAGAAGAAAATGGAAGAGTAGTAGGAGGTCCTTATGTCTACACAATCTCTTGAACACAGCTAGATAATTATCAAATCATTCTGAGCATACAGGAAATCAGTCTGAGGATTGAGAGAACAAACTGAATAATAGAGTGAGAAAAGAGGTCACATCATAGAAGAGAAGAAATGTAGTATATTATTTGGGAAGAAAATAGAAAACATGGTGCTACAAAGGTGAGAGAGCCCTGATCATGGAGAGAGGCTGTGATAAAGCAGCACACAGGTAGTTTCACAAGAAAAACACTTTCCCAAACCACTGACTGGGAAATTGAGCACAGCTGATTATTTCAGGATTTTTCAAGCAGCAGAGATGGAAGTCTGAAGTTTTAGAATTCTGCATCATCTCCAGGGTCAAGCCTGACAGGTGTAGCAGTGCTTCTGTGGAGAAGGATGGCAGAGGCCCAGAAGCAGAGTACTCTGAGGATCCCCTCGTTTGTGTTGAGACTGTTCACAGAGGCTACACTGCCTCTGAGATGACAAAAATCTGGTGAGTGCCACTGAGCTGCCTTTCATTAACGTAGAGAGATGCCTGCTCATGACAGCTAACTTGGATGCTACCCTTTACCATAAGCTCAAAGCCCCTGCATAATCATGCAACTGCTTTTCTGGGACAAATCAATACTAGCCACAGTTTGGTGAGACACCCCCTGAAGGATCAGTGCGGGTCTGCACCAAGAAAGATGCTTAAAATTTGGAATTTTAAAGCCCAGCTTTCACCTAAGATAGAGCACAGGGTCACTGCACCACTGGGCCTGCAGATGGCTCAGAGAGGGTGGAGGGAAGGATTTGACTGAGGCTTGGGTTACAAGAGAGGAGATTGTTTGCTTTTCTGTGAAGACTTCCAAGAACAGTGGCATCCAAGAACATCCCTCTTTGGGGAAGAAAGTGGGCTGAAGTTATTCACCCTTCCCATCAGGGCAGTTGTACTTTAGTGAGTGCCTCATTGAACATACTGGAGGCTTGAGCCACTTACACCACCTCTTCCCCTACACTCTGCTGTTGACTTTTTCAGTATGGCAAGTGTGATTGAGAGCCAGAGGAGCAGCAGCTCTCTCCCCTAGAAAACTACCCAAAACCCCTGCACACACCAAGTTTCTACTGATCATAGAATGCCACAAAGCTTCAGCCCTAGTGGTAATTGGATCTGGCACAGGCTTTCCTAGCACACAAAAGACAGAGACCTAAAAAAAAATGGCAAGATGAAGAAATTCATCCCACAAGAAAGAACAAGAAGAGGTCACAGACATTGATCTAATCAAAATAGATATAAGTAATATGCCTGAACCAGAAGTTTAAACAACAATCATAAGAATACTACCTGAGCTTAAGAAAAACACTGAAGAAACCAGAGTAACCCTTAATGCAGAGATAAAAGACCTACAGCTTGTCAGGCTAAAAATTTTTTAAAAAGCTATATCCAAGATACAATAGTGGCTGGATGTAATGACCACAAGAATGGAAGAAGGAGAGGAACAAGTAAGTAATATAGAAGATAAAATTATGGAAAATAATAAACCTGAAAAGAAGAGGGAAAGAAAAATATTTGATCATAAGTGTAGACTCAGAAAACTTAGTGATTCCATAAAGTATAATAACAATTCTATCATAAGAGTCACAGAAGAAAAAAAGACCGAAAAGGAGACAGAGGGTTAATTTGAGGAAATTTTAGTTGAAGACTTACTTCATCTGGGGAAAGAAATAGACATCCAAACCCAGGAGGCACAGAGAACTCCCATTAAAATCAACAAACACTGGCCAATATCAAAACATAAAATAGTAAAATGTGAAAAGTATATAGATAAAGATTCCCAAAAGCAGTATGGAAAAAGAAATCCCACTTTTTTGTTTATTTTTTGTTGTATTTTTACAGTTGACTTCTTTTTTCTTTTTTCTTTCCTTTTTTAAAATTTTTTTAAAAATTTTCAGCGTAACAGTATTCATTGTTTTTGCACAACACCCAGTGCTCCATGCAATATGTGCCCTCTCTATTACCCACCACCTGGTTTCTCCAAACTCCCACCCCCCGCCCCTTCAAAACCCTCAGGTTGATTTTCAGAGTCCATAGTCTCTCATGGTTCAGCTCCCCTTCCAATTTCCCCAACACCCTTCAACTCTCCACCTCCCCATATCCTCCATGTTCTTTGTTATGCTCCACAAAGAAGTGAAACCATATGATACTTGACTCTCTCTACTTGACTTATTTCATTCAGCATAATCTCATCCAGTCCCATCCATGTTGCTACAAAAGTTGGGTATTCCTCCTTTCTGATGGAGGCATAATACTCCATCATGCATATGGACCACATCTTCCTTATCCATCTGTCCGTGGACAGGGCATCTTGGTTCTTTCCACAGTTTGGCGACCATGGCCATTACTGCTATAAACTTTGGGGGACAGATGGCTCTTCTTTTCACTACATCTATATCCTTGGGGTAAATACCCAGTAGTGCAATTGCAGGGACATAGGGAAGTTCTATTTGTAATTTCTTGAGGAATCTCCACACTGCTCTCTAAAGTGGCTGCACTAACTTGCATTCCCACCAACAGTGTAAGAGGGTTCCCCTTTCTCCACATCCTCTCCAACACACGTTGTTTCCTGTATTGCTAATTTTGGCCATTCTAACTGGAGTGAGGTGATATCTGAATGTGGATTTAATTTGAAACTCCCTGATGCCTAGTGATGATGAGCAATTATTCATGTGTCTGATAGCCATTTGTATGTCTTCATTGGAGAAGTGTCTGTTCGTATCTTCTGCCCATTTTTTGATATGATTATCTGTTTTGTGTGTGTTGAGTTTGAGGTGTTCTTTGTAGATCCTGGATATGAATCTTTTGTTTGTACTGCCATTTGCAAATATCTTCTCCCATTCCGTGGGTTGCCTTTTTGTTTTGTTGAGTGTTTCCTTTGCTGTGCAGAAGCTTTTGATCTTGATGAAGTCCCAAAAGTTCACTTTCACTTTTGTTTCCTTGGGCTTTGGAGACATATCTTGAAAGAAGTTGCTGTGGCTGATGTCAAAGAGGTTACTGCCTATGTTCTCCTCTAGGATTCTGATGGATTCCTGTCTCACGTTGAGGTCTTTTATCCATTTCAAGTTTATCTTTGTGTACGGTGTAAGAGAATGGTTGAGTTTCATTCTTCTACGTACAGCTGTCCAGTTTTCCCAGCACCATTTATTGATGAGACTGTCTTTTTTTTCCACTGTATATTTTTACCTGTTTTGTCGAAGATGATTTGACCATAGAGTTGAGAGTCCATATCTGGGCTCCCTACTCTGTTCCACTGGTCTATGTGTCTGTTTTGATGCCAGGACCATGCTGTCTTGGTGATCACAGCTTTGTAGTAAAGCTTGATATCAGGTAACGTGATGCCACCAGTTTTGCTTTTGTTTTTCAACATTTCCTTAGCAAATCAGGGTCTCTTCTGATTCCATACAAATTTTAGGATTATTTGCTCCAGCTCTTGGAAAAATACCAGTGGAATTTTGATGGGAGTGGCATTAAAAGTATAGATTGCTCTAGGCAGCATAGACTTCTTAACAATGTTTATTCTTCTGAACCAAGAGCATGGAATGGTCTTCCATCTTTTTGTGTCTTCTTCAATTTCTTTCATGAGTGTTCTGTAGTACCTCGAGTACAGATCCTTTACCTCTTTGGTTAGGTTTATTCCCAGGTATCTGATGGTCTTGGTGTTATAGTAAATGGAATCGATTCTCTAATTTCCCTTTCTGTATTTTCATTGTTAGTGTTAAAGAAGGCCACCGATTTCTGTACATTGACTTTGTATCCTGCCACCTTACTGAATTGCTGTATGAGTTCTAGTAGTTTGGGGGTGGAGTCTTTGGGGTTTTCCATATAATGAATCATGTCATCTGCGAAGAGAGAGAGTTTGACTTCTTCATCGCCAATTTGGATACCCTTTATTTCTCATTGTTGTCTGATTGCTGTTGCTAGGACTTCTTTTTTTTTTTTTTAAAGATTTTATTTATTTGACAGAGAGAGATCACAAGCAGGCAGAGAGGCAGGCAGAGAGAGAGGGAAGCAGGCTCCCTGCTGAGCAGAGAGCCCAATGCGGGACTCGATACCAGGACCCTGAGATCATGACCTGAGCCGCAGGCAGCGGCTTAACCCACTGAGCCACCCAGGTGCCCCTGTTGCTAGGACTTCTAATACTATGTTGAACAAGAGTGATGAGAGTGGGTATCCTTGTGCTCCTGAACTCAACAGGAAGACTGTGAGCTTTTTCCCACTGGGGATGATATTTACTGTGTGTCTTTCACAGATAGATTTTATGAAGTTCAGGAATGTTCCCTCTATCCCTATACTTTGAAGCATTGTGATCAGGAACGGATGCTGGATTTTGTCAAATGCTTTTTCTGCATCCATTGAAAGAACCATGTGGTTCTTCTCTCTTCTTTTATTGATTTGCTCTATCACATTGATTGATTTGTGAATGTTGAACCATCCTTGTCACCCAGGGATGAATCCCACCTGGTCATGGTGGATAATCTTTTTAATGTGCTGCTGGGTCCTGTTTGCTAGGATCTTGTTGAGAATCTTAGCATCCATATTCATCAGTGATATTGGTCTGAATTTCTCCTTTTTGGTAGGGTCTTTGCCTGGTTTGGGGATCAGGGTAATGCTGCCTTCATAAAAAGAGTCTGGAAGTTTTCTTTCTGCTTCAATTTTTTGAAACAGCTTCAGGAGAATTGGTGTTATTTCTTCTTGGTAAGTTTGGTATAATTCACAAACAAATCCATCAGGTCCTGGGCTCTTGTTTTTTGGGAGGTTTTTGATCATTGCTTCAATCTCGTTACTAGATATTGGTCTGTTCAGGTTGTCAATTTCTTCCTGGTTCAGTTTTGGGAGTTTATAGTCTTCCAGGAATGCATCCATTTCATCTAGGTTGCTTAGCTTATTGGCATGTAACTGTTGGTAATAACTTCTGATGATTGTTTCTATTTCCTTGGTGTTAGTTGTGATCTCTCCCTTTTCATGCATAATTTTATTAATTGGGCTTTCTCTCTTTTCTTTTAGATTAGTGTGGCCAATGGTTTATCCATCTTATTGGTTCTTTCAAAAAGCCAGCTTCTAGTTTCATTGATACGTTGTACTGTATCTCTGGTTTCTACCTCATTGATCTCTACTCTAATCTTGATTATTTCCCTTCTTGCGTGTAAGTTGGTTTGATTTGTTGTTGATTCTCCAGTTCTTTTAGGTGTAGAGAGAGCTGGTGTATTCTGGATTTTGCCAATTTTTTTGAGGGAGGCTTGGTTGGCTATGTATTTCCCCCTTAGAACCGCCTTTGCTGTATCCCATAGGTTTTGGACCGAATTGTTTTCATTCTCATTGGTTTCCATGAATTGTTGAAGTTCTTCTTTGATCTCCTGGTTGATCCAAGCATTCTCAAGCAAGGTGGTCTTTAGCTTCCCAGTGTTTGAATTCCTTCTGAACTTTTCCTTGTGATTGAGTTCCAGTTTCAAGGCATTGTGATCCGAGAATATGCAGGAAATAATGTCAGTCTTTTGGTATTGGTTGAGTCCTGCTTTGTGACCCAGTATGTGGTCTATTCTGGAGAAGGTTCCATGTGCACTTGAGAAGAATGAGTATTCTGTTGTTTTAGGGTGGAATGTTCTGTATATATCTATGAGGTCTATCTGGTCCAATGTTTCATTCAATGCTCTTATTTCTTTATTGATTTTCTGCTTCGATGATCTGTCTATTACTAAGAGAGGAGTGTTAGGATCTCCTACTATTAATGTATTCATATCAATATGACTCTTTATCTTGATTAATAGTTTTTCTTATATAATTGGCTGCTCCCATATTGGGGGCATAGATATTTACAATTGTTAGATCATCTTGGTGGATAGTCCCTTTAAGAATGATGTAGTGCCCTTCTGTATCTCTGACTAGAGTCTTTAGTTTAAAATCTAATTTATATGATATGAGAATTGCTACCCTGGCCGCCTTTTGAGGCCCATTGGCATGAAAGATGCTTCTCCATCCCTTCACTTTCAGTCTGGGTGTATCCTTAGGTTCAAAATGGGTCTCTTGTAGACAACATATGGATGGGTCCTGTCGTTTTATCCTATCTGCAACCCTGTGTCACTTTGTGGGTGCATTTAGGACGTTCACAATGAAAGTGATTATTGATAGATACGTTTTAATTGACATCGTGTTACCTTTGAAGTCTTTCTGTCTGTAGTTTGTTTCTATATTTCTGTTCAATGATATTCTTAGGATTTTTTTCTCATTTATAGGACCCCCCTTAATGTTTCCTGCAGTGTCGGTTTGGTGGTTGCATAATCTTTTAAGCCTTGCCGGTCTTGGACATTCTTTATTTCTCCATCCATTTTGAATGTCAGTCTTGCTGGATAAAGTATTCTTGGCTCCATGTTCTACTCATTTCGTACTCTGAATATATTTTGCCAGCCCTTGCTGGCTTGCCAGGTCTCTGTGGACAGGTCTGACATTATTCTAATGGGTTTTCCTCTGTATGTAAGGAGCTTCTTTGTCCTAGATGTTTTCAAAAGGGTCTGTCTAGAATTGTAATTCCTCATTCTAACTATCAGGTGTCGTGAGGACTTTCAATAATCTAAAATCTTGGGGGTTAACCGCTCTGCCTCTATTACATGAACGTTGTTTCCATTTATGAGATTCTGAAAATTTTCATAGACATCTTGTTCCACTGTATCTTCTAGACTTCTTTCTTTTTCCTCCCCGTCAGCGATTCCAATAATTCTGACATTGGGACTTTTTATGGCATCAATTATTTCCCTGACTCTGTTTTCATGGCTTCTGAGCTGTTTGTTCCAGTCTTCCTCCTGCTCCTTTCTCTCTGTTTGTCCTCTAGATTACTAATTCTATCTTCTGTCTCAGCTACCCTAGCTTTTAGAGAATTTAGATTAGATTGGATTTCACTGAGAGCATTTTGAACATCATCCCTGGTGGCTTTCAGTTCTGCTGTAATCAATTCCTTTTGTTCATCTATGGCTTTCTCCAACCTAGCTATGGTCTGGATAATTGTTAGCCTGAATTCCTTTTCCCACATATTGTCTATGTTGATAGCCATTAGCTTTGTTGCAGAAGGTCCATCCTCTGTATTTTTCTTTTGTTGGGCATTCCTCCTCCTAGTCATTTTGGTAAGAGATGACTGAATGGATGCAGCTGGATGTAGTGACTGTGGTGCCATCAAGGTGCACACTGGAACGCTTCTGTGCAATCAGGATTCCCCATCCAAATGATAGAAGAAAAGAAAAGAAAAAAAGAAAAAAGAGAGAGAGAGAGAGAGAGAGAGAGACAGGAACAAAAGGGAAGATAAAAGAGAAGGCTCAGCCCAAATGGGCTCCAAGGTAAGATTTATGAAGTATACAAACAAAAACAGACAAACAAAAAGACTGATAAAAGTATATGGCAAGAGAAAAAAATATGTATATATAAAAGCCAAAAAAGGAAGAACCTCCTCAAAAAGAACGCCAAGTATAAAATTTATATACTATCAGCACAAACACAAATACAGAGAAAGACTGGCAGAAGGAAAAGATTGGAGAGTGGTTATAAATTCTGTGTGGCGAGGAAGTTTATTTTGATTCTTCCTTGATGTATCTTGATGTCTTTGTTAAGGGACTCAAATTTCCTAAGATAAAAGGGGATTAAGAATTGGTTTGCCAAAAATAAATAAATAAATAAATAAAAGAATTGGTTTGCCTATAGGGGTAGCATTGATTCGGGAAAGGGGATTATCTTGAAGTTTAACTCTATATGAATATTAGAAAATAAAAATTAAAAAAGAATAAACTAGACTAAACTAAATTAAGATTTAAAAAATTAAAAAATGGAAAAGCAAAAGAGAAACACGGGTGTATGTATCAAAAAGTTCAGGTTAGAAGGCTATTAAGGAATTTGATGTACTGGAAATCTTACTGTGATGGTAAATAGGTTAAAAAATTATCTATATGTGTAAAAAAATGAAGCAGAATAGTGATAAAGAGTTAAAAATAAAAGTTTTATTTATGAAGTAGTGGTGGTTGTTCTCTTGTTGTCTTTTTTTTTTCCTTCCTTCTTGGTTGGTTTTCTGGGGGAGGGGCCTGCCACGTGGGTTTTTAGTCAATGATGGTCCTGGGTTGGGTCCTTCTGCCCCCCTCGAGGTGGTGGTCTCTGAGGTAACCATTTTGTTTTTTGGTTTTTTTTCAGGCTTTTGTTCTCTGGAGGTTTTTATGTTTGTTCATCTGTTTTCTCTCACCTTGACAGCTTTTGATGGTTTTTAGAGGTTTAGAGGAGAGCAAACTGCACCCAGACCTCCCTCTCAGAGAGAAGCCTCAGAATGCTCTGCAGAGCTGCTGGCAGAGTAGGTTCTGAGTCACGGTCCCTGAGGATGCAGGATCTCCTCCTTGTACCCAAAGCCACGGCAGCGGCGGCTGTCTTGGCAGCTCCAGACTGCCAGAGAGGTTCCAAGCAGTGATCGCACACTGAGATTTTCTCGCTGGCGCAGTCTGGGAGTGCCTGGTTTTTCTGTGTCCCAGAGCTCCTTGCTAGTGCCTGTGCGTACCTCTCCCAGGGGAGAGGGTGGGGCAGGGGCACCTCAGGCACTGATCCCTCTGCAGGGGTCTAAGAGCGCCAGGCTAATGTCTGCCCACACCTCTCTCAGGGAGGGTGTGGGGCACACGCATTTCAGGAATGCCATCTGGTGAGGCTCCCAGCCCCTCCTGGGAGCCAGACCCCACGCGTTCTTGGGCAGACTGGTGGTTCAGGTGTGGTGGTGGCTCAGAGATCATACCTGGTTTCTCTGCCACACTCTCTCTGGCTCAGCGCCAGGGGAGGCTGTACTGGATCCGGGGACTTAAGCCCCTGTCCCTAACCACCCTGATTCCCACAATTTCTCCCAGAAATCCTTTGCTCTTTTTTTTTTTTTTTGAGTGTTTTCAACAAGACTCCAAGCTAATGCTGGTCCCCAGATACAGGGCAGTCTGATATTGGGTTTACTTTCCAATCATTCACCTCTGGTGGCTCCCTCTCCCTTTTGTTTATCTTCCAATATTAGTCCGACATTCCCACTCTGCTTTACCTGCCCACTGGCATCTTCTGCTCCTATAGAGATCCAGACGTGTATAATTCTGAGATCAGTCTGATTTCATGGGTGATCGGAGTTCTTTGGTAGGTAATCAGCTCACTTTAGGGTACAGGTTGAAACGGTTCCTCCTCCGACTTCCTCACCATCTTGACTCCCCTTACTGTTGACTTCTATCTTTGTAACATTCTCATTAGATAATATGAGCTATCAGCTCTCCTCTTGGGAAGTTCTTAACGTGTGTGTGTGTGTGTGTCGCAAAGAACAGGATCAATTTTTGTTAATTGTTCATGCACAAGATATGAATGTGTATTCTTTTGCATTAGAGCATATAATTCTATGTAGTGGTCAAAATATTAGGTCAAGTTTCTTAACTATATTATTCAAATCCATTGTCTTGGCACTGGGTATTGTATGGGAGTGATGAATCACTAAATTCTACACCTGAAACTAATATTACTCTCTATTTTAACTAGCCGGAATTTACATAAAAACTGAGGGTGGGCAGAAAAGAAAATAAATCCCTAACCTACAAGGGAAGTCAAATCAGGTTAGCAGCAGATCTCTCCATAGAAACCTGGCAAGTCAGATATGAATGGCATGATATATTCAACAAGTGGAAAGGAAAAAAAAATGAAACCAAGAATACTTTTTTTCAGCAGGACTATCATTCAGAATAGAAAGAGAGAGAGAATTTCCTAGACAAACAAAAACTAAAGGAGTTTGTGAACACTAACCCAGTGCTATAAGAAATACCAAAGAGAGTTCTTTGAATGGGAAAGAAAGAACAAAGGCGACAAAGACTAGGAAGGAATAGAGAAAAACTCCAGAAACAATGACTTTACATGTAATACAATGGTACATATTCATATCTATCAATAATTACTCTGAATGTAAATGGACTAAATGCTCCCATCAAAAGACATAGGGTATCAGAATGGATTTATATATATATATATATATATATATATATATTCTGCCTACAAGAGACTCACCTTAGATCTAAAGACACTAGCAGGTTGAAAGCGAGGGAATGGAGAACCATCCTGTACACTAATGGATGCCAAAAGAAAGCCAGAGTAGGCATACTTATATCAGACAAACCAGACTTTAAAACAAAGACTGTAACAATAGGTGAAGAAAGGAACTATCTCCTAATAAAGGGGTCTATCCAATAAAATCAAACAATTGTAAATATATATTCTCCCAATGTGGGAGCATGCGAATATATAAAGCAAATAATAACAAACATAAAGAAACACCTTGATAATAATACAAGAATAGTAGGGGACTTTAACACACACACACACACACACACACACACACCATTAAAGCACTGGACAGATCATCTAAGCAGAAAAACAAAGAAACAGTGGCTTTGAATGACACACTGAACACACTGAACCAGGTGGACTTCATGTATGTATTCAGAATATTTCATCCTAAAGCAGTAGAATGCACATTCTTTTCAAGTGCACATGTGACATTCTCCAGAATAGACCACATACTAGATCACAAATCAGCCCTCAACAAGTACAAAAAAAATAGAAATCATACCATGTGTGTTTTCTGACCACAATGCTATGAAACTTGAAGTCAACCACAAGGAACAACTGGGAAAAAAACAAAAATACGTGGAAGTTAAAAACATCCTACTGAAGAACGAATGGGCTAACCAGGAAATTAAAGAAGAAATTTGAAAAAAATAATGGAAGCAAAGGAAAATGAAAATATGATAATCAAAATCTTGGAAGGCAGCTAGTACATAGCATTATAGGTCTACGTCAAGAAGCAAGAAAAGCCTCATATACACAATATAACTTTACACTTAAATGAGCTAGAGAAGGCACAGCAAATAAATCATAAAGCCAGCAGAATAAGTGAAATAATAAAGATTAGAGCAGAAATAAATAATATAAATACAAAAACACCCACTGAGAGAGGGTTCTTCAAAAGAATTAATAAAATTAATAAAATCTATAAACCCTTAGCCAGACTTGTCAAAAAGGGGGGAAAAAAAGAAAGGATAAAAATAAATAGTCACACATTAGAGAGGAGAAATAACAACTAACACCACAGAAATACAATTATAAGAAAATATTATGAAAAAATTATATGCCAATAAATTGAACAATCTAGAAGAAATAGACAGATTCCTAGAAACATGCAAACCAGAAAAACTGAAACTGCAAGAAATAGAAAATTTTAATCGACCTTTAACCACCAAAGAAATTGAATCAATAAACAGAAATTACCAAAAATGAGAGTCCTAGACCAGATGGTTTTCCAGGGTTATTCCAGCAGATCTTTAAAGAAGAGTTAATATCTAATCTTCCTAAACTGTTCTAAAATACAAAAATGTAAGGAAAATGTCCAAACTCATTCTATGACACCAGGAGCACCTTGATTGCAAAAACAGACAGAGATCTCACTAAAAAGGAGACTTACAGGCTGATTTCCATGATGAACAATGATACAAAAATCTCGACAAGCTACTAGCAAATCAAATACAGCATTATCTTTTTTTTTTCATTTTATTTATTTTTTCAGTGTAACAGTATTCATTCTTTTTGCACAACACCCAGTGCTCCATGCAAAACGTGCCCTCCCCATTACCCACCACCTGTTCCCCCAACCTCCCACCCCTGACCCTTCAAAACCCTCAGGTTGCCCCAACCTCCCACCCCTGACCCTTCAAAACCCTCAGGTTGTTTTTCAGAGTCCATAGTCTCTTATGGTTCGCCTCCCCTCCCCAATGTCCATAGCCCGCTCCCCCTCTCCCAATCCCACCTCCCCCCACCAACCCCCAGTTTGATTTGTGAGATTAAGAGTCATTTATGGTTTGTCTCCCTCCCAATCCCATCTTGTTTCATTTACTCTTCTCCTATCCCCCTACCCCCCCGTGTTGCTTCTCCATGTCCTCATATCAGGGAGATCATATTATAGTTGTCTTTCTCCGATTGACTTATTTCACTAAGCATGATGCGCTCTAGTTCCATCCACGTCGTCACAAATGGCATGATTTCATTTCTTTTGATGGCTGCATAGTATTCCATTGTGTATATATACCACATCTTCTTTATCCATTCATCTGTTGATGGACATCTAGGTTCTTTCCATAGTTTGGCTATTGTAGACATTGCTGCTATAAACATTCGGGTACACGTGCCCCTTCGGATCACTATGTTTGTATCTTTAGGGTAAATACCCAGTAGTGCAATTGCTGGGTCATAGGGTAGTTCTATTTTCAACATTTTGAGGAACCTCCATGCTGTTTTCCAGAGTGGTTGCACCAGCTTGCATTCCCACCAACAGTGGAGGAGGGTTCCCCTTTCTCCACATCCTCGCCAGCATCTGTCATTTCCTGACTTGTTAATTTTAGCCATTCTGACTGGTGTGAGGTGATATCTCATTGTGGTTTTGATTTGTATTTCCCTGATGCCGAGTGACGTGGAGCACTTTTTCATGTGTCTGTTGGCCATCTGGAAACAGTTCACAAAACCAAAAGACAACTGACAGAATGGGAGAAGATATTTGCAAACGACATATCAGATAAAGGGCTAGTATCCAAAATCTATAAGGAACTTAGCAAACTCAACACCCAAAGAACAAACAATCCAATCAAGAAATGGACAGAGGACATGAACAGACATTTCTGCAAATACAGCATTATCTTAAAAGAATTATTCCTGGGGGGAGATAAGATGAGGCACCATTTCAGCCTGTACCCTAAAGTGAGCTAATTACCTACCAAAGAACTCCGATCACCCATGAAATCAGCCTGAGATTAGAATTATACATGTCTGGATCTCTATGGGGGCAGAAGACACCAGTGGGCAGGTAAAGTGAAGTGGGAAGGTCAGACTGATATCGAAAGATAAACAAAAGGGGGAGGGAGCCACCAGAAGTGACCCATTGGAAAGAAATACCTCAATACGAGAGTGCCCTGCGACTGGGGACCAGCATTAACTTGGAGTCTGGTTGAAAGCCCTCAAAAAGAGCAAAGGATCATGGGGGAAATTGTGGGACTTGGGGCAGTTAGGGACAGGGGCTTTAAGTCCCCCGACCGAGGACAGCCACCCCTGGCACTGAGCCAGAGAGTGCAGCGAAGAAATCAGGTCTTGGTCCCTGAGCCACTAGGGTTCTCCCATGAGAGGCTGGGAGCCTTCCCAGCCAGCAGAACCACAGCCTTTTTGCACTCCCCATGCACACACTGCACCGCACTACCAGAGTCTGAGACACACCCCACACGCTCCCCTAAGAGAGGTGAGTGCAGGCCCCAGCCTGGCTCTCTGAGACCGGAAAAGTCTGAGCACTCCCAGCCTGTCCAGCTGGAAAATCTCAGTGTGTGATCGCTACTTGGAACCTCTCTGGTGGTCTGGAGATGCACAGACAGCCACTGCTGTCATGGTTTGGCATATAAACAGGAGTTCCTGCGTCCACAGGGACCGTGACTGGGAAGGTGCTTTGCCAGTGGCCAAGGGGGAATTTATGTGCTCTGGAGCACCCAGAGGGGAACAGACTGAGGCTTTTCTCTGAGAGGGAGTTCTGGGTGCAGTTTGCTTTCCTCTAAAAACCATCAAAAGCTTTCAAAACAAACGAACAAACAAACATAAAAACCTCCAGAGAACAAAAGCCTGAAAAACCAGTTTCCTCAGAGACCAACCCCTTGAGGGGAGTGGGAGGTCTTAACTCAAGAAACACTGCCTGAAAACCCACCCACCTGGCAGGTCCCTCGACCAGAAAGCCAGTGGTGGGGGGGGGGCGGGAGACAAGAGAAAAACCACCACTACTTCACAGATACAACTTTTATTTTTAATTTGTTCCCACTATTCTGGTTCATTTTTTATAGATAATTTTTTAACCTATTTACCATCACAGTGAGATGTCCAGTACATCAAATTCCATAATAACCTTCTAACCTGAACTTTTTGATACATATACCTGTGTTTTTCTTTTGCTTTTCTATTTTTTCATTTTTTAAATTTTATATTATTTTAGTTTAGTTTATTCTTTATTTTAATTTTTTAATATTCATATAGAGTTAAACTTCAAGGGAGTCCCTGTTCCCCAATCAATTCTACCCCTGTAGGTAAACCAATTTTTAATCCCCCTTTATCTTAGGAAGTTGAGCCCCTTAACAAAGATATCAAGATACATCCAGGAAGAATGAAAATAACCTTCCTTCCCCACACTGAGAATTTATAACCAATCTCCCATCTTTTTCTTCTGCCAGTGCTTCTGTGTATTTGTGTTTTTTTTAATTTTTATTTAAAGATTTTTATTTGTTTACTTCACAGAGAACACAAGTAGGCAGAGAGGCAGGCAGAGAGAGAGGAGGAAGCAGGCTCCCTGCTGAGCAGAGAGCCTGATGCAGGACTTGATCCCAGGACCCTGGGATCATGACCTGAGCTGAAGGCAGAGGCTTTAACCCACTGAGCCACCCAGGTGCCCCTGTATTTGTGTTTGTCCTGGTAGCATATAAATCTTATACTTGAGGTTCTTTTTGACTAGGTTCTTTTTTGTTTCGCTCTTATATATATATATATATATATATATATATATATATAGTCATATATATATATATATATATATAGTCATATATATAGTCATATATATATATATATATATATATAGTCATCTACTTTTGTCAGTCTTTTTGTTTTTCTGTTTTTGTTTTTCTGTTTTTGTTTCTATACCTCATAAATCTTACCTTGAGGCCCATTTGGGCTGGATCTTCTCTTTTATTTTATCTTTTTTTTCCCCTGTCTTTCTCTCCTCTTTCTCTTTTTTTCTTTTTTTCTCTCTTTCTTTTTTCTTTCATTTTGGTGGGGACTTTTGATGGCTCAGAAGCGTTCCAGGGTACACCTCAACAGCACCATGGTCGATACATCCATCTACATTCATTCAGCCATTTCTCACCAAAATGACAAGGAAGAAGAATGCCAAACAGAAGAAAAATTCAGAGGCTAAGCCTTCTTCAACAGAGCTGATACCTATCAACATAGACAATATGGCGGAAAGGCAATTCAGGCTAACAAGTATCCAGGCAATTGCTACATTGGAGAAAGCCATGGATGACAAAATGGAATTGATTAGGACAGAACTGAAAGCCACCAGAGATGATGTTCACAATATTCTCAATGAGTTCTAATCTAATCTAAATTCTTTAATTTAAATTCTCTAAGCTAGCGTAACTGAGACAGAAGATAGAATTAGTGATCAGGAGGACAAACTGATAGAGAGAAAGGATGGGGAGGAAGACTGGAACAAAAAGCTTAGAAACCACAAAAACAGATTAGGGGGGAAAATGACGCTATAAAACATTCCAACGTCAGAATTATTGGAATCCCTGAAGGGGAGGAGAAATAAAGAAGTCTAAAAGATATAGTAGAACAAATTCTCCATGAAATTCTTCCCAATCTTGTGAATGGAACTAGTGTTCATGTAATAGAGGCAGAACGGTCTCCCCCTAAGATTATAGAATCTAAAAAAAAAGTCAAGGCACCTGATAGCAAAATTGATAAATCATAATTGTGGACAATCTCCTCAAAGCAGCTAAGACAAAGGGGATCCTTACATACAGAGGAAAGCCCATCAGAATAACGTCAGACCTGTCCACAGAAACCTGGCAAGCCAGAAAGGGCTGGCAAGATATATTCAGGGCACTAAATGAGAAGAAAATGCAGCCAAGAATACTTTATCCAGCAAGACTGACATTCAAAATGGATGGAGAGATAAAGAGTTTCCAAGACTGGCAAGGCTTAAAAGAGTGTGCAACCACCAAGCCGACACTGCAGGAAATATTAAGGGGGGTTCTATAAGAGAGGAAAAATCCTAAGAATATCATTGAAAAGAAATATGGAGACAATATACAGAAAGAGAGACTTCAAAGGTAACATGATGTCAATAAAAACGTATCTATCAATAATCACTCTCAATGTGAATGGCCTAAATGCACCCATAAATTGACACAGGGTTGCAGATTGGATAAAACGACAGGACCCATCCATATGTTGTCTACAAGAGACCCATTTTGAACCTAAGGAAACACGCAGACTGAAAGTGAAGGGATTGAGAAGCATCTTTCATGCCAATGGGTCTCAAAAGAAGGCCAGGGTAGTGATTCTTATATCAGATAAATTCGATTTTATACTAAAGACTGCAGTCAGAGATACAGAAGGACACTACATCATTCTTTTTTTTTAATTTTTAAATTATTTATTTGACAGACAGAGATCACAAGCAGGCGGAGAGGCAGGCAGAGAGAGAGGAGGAAGCAGGCTCCCCGCCGAGCAGAGAGCCTGATGTGGGACTCGATCCCAGGACCCTGAGATCATGACCTGAGCCGAAGGCAGAGGCTTTAACCCACTGAGCCACCCAGGCGCCCCGACACTACATCATTCTTAAAGGGACTATCCACCAAGGTGATTCAACAATTGTAAATATCTATGCCCCCAATATGGGAGCAGCCAATTACATAAGAAAACTACTAGTCAAGATAAAGAGTCATATTGATATGAATACATTAATAGTAGGGGAGCAAAAAACGTGTCTCTCAGTAATAGACAGATCATCCAAGCAGAAAATCAATACAGAAACAAGCGTATTTAATGACATATTGGAGCAGATGGACCTCATAGGTATATACAGAACATTCCACCCTAAAACAACAGAATACTCATTCTTCTCAAGTGCACATAGAACCTTCTCCAGAATTAACCAAATGCTGGGTAACAAATCGGGACTCAACCGATACCAAAAGACTGACATTATTCCCTGCATATTCTCAGATCACAATGCCTTGAAACTGGAGCTCAATCACAAGGAAAAGTTCGGAAGGAACTAAAACACCTGGAGGCTAAAGACCACCTTGCTTAAGAATGCTTGGATCGACCAGGAGATCAAAGATGAACTTCAACAATTCATGGAAACCAGTAAGAATGAAGACACTTCAGTCCAAAACTAAAAGGATACAGAAAAGCTGTTCCTAAGGGGGAAATACATAGCCATCCAAGCCTCCCTCAAAAAAATTGAAAAATCCAGAATACACCAGATGTCTCTACACCTTAAAGAACTGGAGAATCAACAACAAATCAAATGAACTCCACATGCAAGAAGGGAAATAATCAGGATTAGAGCAGAGATCAATGAGGTAGAAACCAGAGATACAGTAGAACGTATCAATGAAACTAGAAGCTGGTTTTTTGAAAGAACCAATAAGATGGATAAACCATTGGCCACACTAATCCAAAAGAAAAGAGAGAAAGCCCAATTAATAAAATTATGTATGAAAAGGGAGAGATCACAACTAACACCAAGGAAATAGAAACAATCATCAGAAGTTATTACCAACAGTTATATGCCAATAAGCTAAGCAACCTAGATGCATTCCTGGAAAACTATAAACTCCCAAAACTGAACCAGGAAGAAATTGACAACCTGAATAGACCAATATCTAGTAATGAGATTGAAGCAGTGATCAAAAACCTCCCAAAAAACAAGAAGAGCCCAGGACCTGATGGATTCCCTTGGTAATTCTACCAAACTTTCCAAGAAGAAATAACTCCAATTCTCCTGAAACTGTTTCAAAAATTTGAAGCAGAAAGAAAACTTCCAGACTCTTTTTATGAAGGCAGCATTACCCTGATCCCCAAACCAGGCAAAGACCCTACCAGAAAGGAGAAATTCAGACCAATATCACTGATGGATATGGATGCTAAGATTCTCAACAAGATCCTAGCAAACAGGACTCAGCAGCACATTAAAAAGATTATCCACCATGACCAGGTGGGATTCATCCCTGGGTGACAAGGATGGTTCAACATTCACAAATCAATCAATGTGATAGAACAAATCAATAAGAGAAGAGAGAAGAACCACATGGTCCTCTCAATTGATGCAGAAAAAGCGTTTGACAAAAATCCAGCATCCATTCCTGTTTAAAACACTTCAAAGTATAGGGATAGAGGAAAAATTCCTGAACTTCATTAAATCCACCTATGAAAAACCCATAGCAAATATCATCCTCAATGGCAAAAAGCTCACAGCCTTCCTGTTGAGATCAGGAGCACGACAAGGATGCCCACTCTCACCACTCTTGTTTAACATAATATTAGAAGTCCTAGCAACAACAGTCAGACAACAAAGAGAAATAAAATGTATCCAAATTGGCAATGAAAAAGTCAAACTCTCTCTCTTTGCAGTTATATGGAAAACTCCAAAGACTCCACCCCCAAAGTACTAGAACTCATAGAGCAATTCAGTAACGTGGCAGGATAGAAAGTCAATGTACAGAAATCAGTGGCTTTCTTATACACTAGCAATGAAAATAGAGAAAGTGAAATTAGAGAATTGATTCCATTTCCTATAGCACCAAGACCATCAGATACCTGGGAATAAACCTAACCAAAGAGGTAAAGGATCTGTACTCGAGGAACTATGGAACACTTATGAAAGAAATTGAAGAAGACACAAAAAGATGGAAGACTGTTCCATGCTCTTGGATCAGAAGAATAAACATTTTTAAAATGTCTATACTGCCTAGAGCAATCTATTCTTTTAATGCCATTCTGATCAAAATTCCACCGGTATTTTTCCCATAGCTGGAGCAAATAATCTTAAAATTTGTATGGAATCAGAAGAGACCCAGAATTGCTAAGGACATATTGAAAAAGAAAGGCAAATCTGGGGAGCCTCATGTTACCTGATTTCGACCTTTACTACAAAGCTGTCATCACCAAGACAGCACCTACCGGCATAAAAACAGACACATAGACCAGTGGAACAGTGTAGAGAGCCCAGATATGGTTCCTCAACTCTATGGTCAATTAATCTTAGATCAAGCAGGAAAAAAATAAACAGTGGGCAAAAGGCCGTCTCTTCAATAAATGGTGCTGGGAAAATTGGACAGCTATATGTGGAAGAATGAAACTCAACCATTCTCTTACACCGTACACAAAGATAAACTCAAAATGGATAAAAGACCTCAACGTGAGACAGGAATCCATCAGAATCCTAGAGGAGGACATAGGCAGTAATCTCTTTGATATCCACCACAGGAGCTCCTTTCAAGATATGTGTCCAAAGGCAATGGAAACAAAAGCAAAATGAACTTTTGTGACTTCATCAAGATCAAAAGCTTCTGCACAGCAATGGAAAAAGTCAACAAAACAAAGAGTCAACCCAGGGAATGGGAGAAGATATTTGCAAATGACAGTACATACAAAAGTTTGATATCCAGGATCTATAAAGAACTTAAACTCAACACACACAAAACAGATAATCATGTCAAAAAATGGGAAGAAGACATGAACAGATACTTCTCCAATGAAGACATACAAATGGCTAATAGACACATGAAAAAATGCTCATCATCCCTAGCTATAAGGGATTTTTAATTAAATCCACATTGAGATACCACCTTACACCAGTTAGAATGGACAAAATTAGAAAGACAGGAAATGACATGTGTTGGAGAGGATGTGTACAAAGGGGAACACTCTTCCACTGTTGGTGGGAATGCAAAATTGCTGCTGCCACTTTGGAAAACAGTGTGGAGATTCCTGAAGAAATTAAAAATAAAGATTCTCTAGGACCCTGCAATTGCACTACTGGGTATTTTCCTCACAGATACAGATGTAGTGAAAAGAAGGGCCATATGTACCCCAATGTTTATTGCAGCAATGGCTACGGTCGCCAAACTGTGGAAAGAACCAAGATGCCCTTCAACGGATGAATGGATAAGGAAGATGTGGTCCATATACACAATGGAGTATTATGCCTCCATCAGAAAGGATGAATACCCAACTTTTATAGCAACATGGATGGGACTGGAAGAGATTATGATGAGTGAAATAAGTCAAGCAGAGAGAGTCAAGTATCATATGGTTTCACTTATGTCTGGATCATAACAAATAACATGGAGGACATGGGGAGGTGGAGAGGAGAAGGGTGTTGAGTGAAATTGGAAGGGTATATGAACCATGAGAGACTATGGACTCTGAAAAAAAAATCTGTGGGTTTTGAAGTGGTGGGGGGTGGGAGGTTGGGGAACCAGGTGGTGGGTATTATGAAGGGCATGCATTGCACGGAGTACTGGGTGTGGTGCATAAACAATGAATTCTGTTACATTGAAAATAAATAAATTAAAAAAATATATAAATGCAAAAAAAAAGAATTATTCCCCACGATTGAGTGTGATTTATTCCTGGGCTACAGGGGTGATTCAAAATTTGAAAATAAATCGATGTGATACACCACATTAATAAAAGATAGAATAAGGACTATGTGATCCTCTCAGTAGATGCAGAAAGAGCATTTGACAAGGTACAGCCTCCTTTCTTGATACAAATCCTCAACAACATAGGTATAGAGGGACCATAACTTAGCATCATAAAGTCAATATATGAAAGGCCCACAGCTAGTATCATCCTCAATGGAAAAAAATAAAGTTTTCCTCCATTGTCTAGAACAAGGCAAGGACGTCCACTCTCACCATTCTTATTTAACATACTACTTGAAGTCCTAAGCCTCAGCCATCAGAAAACAAAAACAAATAAGATGAATCCAAATTGGCAAGGAAGAAGTCAAACTTTCACTATTCACAGATGACATGACAGTCTATGTAGGAAACCCAAAAGACTCCACCAAAAAAAAAAAAAAAAATAGAACTAATAAACTAATTCAGCAAAGCCTCATGACACAAAATCAATGTACAGAAATCGGTTACATTTCTGTATAGTAACAATGAGGCAGCAGGAAGAGAAATCAAGGAATAGATCCTGTTTATAATTGCTCTAAAAACCATAAGATACCTAGGAGTAAACCTAAGCCAAGAGGTAAAATTTATGTACCCTGACAACTCTAAAATATATATGAAAGAAACTGAAGAGGACACAAGGAAATGGGAAAATAACGGGGGCCCCTGGGTGGTGTCTGCTTTCAGCTCAGGTCATGATCCCAGGGTCCAGAAATCAAGTCCCATGTTGGGCTCCCCACTCAGCAAGTCTGCTTCTCCCTCTCCCTCTGCCTGATGATCCCTCTGCTGTGCTCTCTCTTTCTGTCAAATAAATAAATAATATCCTTAAAAAAAATGAAAAATCATGTTGTGCTCATGGATTGGAACAAATCCATTTTTTTAACAAATACTATTAAAATATCTGCACTACAAGGTAATCTACATGTTTAATGTATCCCTATCAAAATAATACCAGCATTATTCACAGAACTAGAACAAACCATCCTAAAATTTATATGGAATGACAATAGGCCTTGAATAGTCAAAACAACCTTGAAACAGAAAACCAAAACTGAACGCATCACAATTCCAGACTTCAAGCTATATTATAAAGGTGTAGTTGCCAAGACAGTAGGGTACTGGCACAAAAACAGACACATAGATCAATGCAACAGAATAAGGAACCCAGAAATGGACTTACAACTATGTGGTCAACTAATCTTTAACAAAGCAGGAAAGAATATCCAATGGAAAAAAAGACAGTCCCTTTAACAAATGGTGTTGAGAAAACTGGCCAACAACATGCAAAAAAATGAAATGGAACCACTTTCTTACACCATACACAAACATAAATTCAAAATGGATGAAATACCTGAATGGGAGACAGGAAACCATCAAACTCCCAGAGAACATCACAGGCAGCAACCTCTTAGATCTTGGTCATAGCAACTTCTTATTAGATGTGTCTTCAGAAGCAAGGGAAACAAAAGAAAAAAATGAACTATTGGGACCTCAGCAAGATAAAAACTTATGTACAGTGAAGGAAACAATTAACATAACCAAAAGTGAACCTACAGAGTAGAAGATATTTGCATATGACATATGTGATAATATGTTAGTATCACCAAAATCTATAAATAACTTATCAAATCCAATACTAAAAAAAACAAACAATTCAGTTAAGAAATGGGCAGAAGACATAAATAGACATTTTCTTCAAATAAGACATCCAGATGGCCAACAGACACATGAAAAGATGCTCAACATCACTCATCATCAGAGAAATAAAATCAAAACCACAATGAGATATCATCTTACACCAGTTAGAATGGCTAAAATTAACAACTCAGGAGAACAGCAGCTGTTGACAAGGTTGTGGATAAGAGGGAACCCTCTTACAATGTTGCTGGGAATGCAGACTGGTGCACCCACTCTGGAAAACCATATGGAAGTTCCTCAAAAATTAAAAATTGAACTAACCTCTAAACCAGCAATTTTACTGTAAGGGTACAAAAATACTGATCTGAAGGGGCACATGCACCCTGATGTTTATTGCAGGATTGTCAACAATTGCAAAATTATGGAAAGAACCCAAAAAGTCAATGAACTGATGAATGGATATAAAAGAGCTGATGAAGGGGCGCCTGGGTGGCTCAGTGTGTTAGGCCTCTACCTTTGGCTCAGGTCATGATCTCAGGGTCCTGGGATGGAGTCCCACATCGGGCTCTCTGCTTGGCGGGGCACCTGATTCCTCCTCTCTCTCTCTGCCTGCCTCTCTGCCTACTTGTGATCTCTGTCTGTCAAATAAATAAATAAAATCTTAAAAAAAAGAAAAAAAAAGAGCTGATGTATATATACAATGCAATATTACTCAGCGATCAAAAGAGTGAAGTCTTGTCAATTGTAATGATGTAGATGGATAACAAGAATTTAATGAAAAAATTGAGACAAACAAAACAAAGACCTAAATCTAAGAGCTAAAATTATAAGACTCTGAAGAAAATTTAGGGGTAAGTCTGTTGCCTTAGATCAGTCAGTGGTTTCTTAGGTACTGTAACAAAAAACAGAAGAAATGAAGGAAAAAAAATAGATAAGCTGGACTTTATCAAAACTAAAAACTTTCATGCATTAAAGGATACCATCAAGAAAATGAAAAAAACAACCAACAGATTGGGAGAAAATATTCACAAGTCACATTTCTGATAATGGACTTATAACAAGAATATATAAATAATACAACTCAACAATATAAACACAAACAATCCAATTTTTAAGATCTTATTTGTTTATTTATTTATTCATTTATTTTGACAGAGAGGAGAGATCACAAGTAGGCAGAGAGGCAAGCAGAGAGAAAAGGGGAAGGAGACTCCCTGCTGAGGAGAGAGCCTGACAATCCCAGGACCCTGAGATCATGACTGAGCCAAAGGCAGAGGCTCAACCCACTGAGCCACCCAGGCACCTCAACAATCCAATTTTTAAAAAGAGCAAAGGATTTATTTCCAAAGAAGGTTTTCAGATATTCAGTAAGAACATTAAAAGATGATTAACATCATTGATCATTAGGGAAATGTGAATCAAAACCACATGATACCACTTCATATCCACTAGGATGACTAAAACAATGAAAAAAAAAACCAGCATTATTGGCAACTATGTGATGTTGGAACCTTAATTTATTACGAGTGGGTATGTGAAATGAGACAACCATTGTAGAAAACTTTTGTGGCTCATCAGAAAATTAAAAATAGTGTTACTGTATGATCCAGCAATTCCATATATATATGAGAACTGAAACCATAGTAACACACACACACACACACACACACACACACACACACACACGTACACAAATATTCATAGATGCATTATTTGAAATAAAATGTGGAAACAACTCAAACCTCCATCAACTAATGAATGGTTAAACTAAATGTTCTATAGCCATACAATGAAATATTATCAGCCATAAACGGAATGAATTGGTAGAACAGGCCACCCATAGATAAACCTTGAAAACATTATCCTAAGTAAAAGAAGCCAGACACAAAATGTCTCATAATATAGGATTCCATATTATATGAAATGTTCAGAATAAGCAAACCCATAGAGACAGAAAGTAGTTTAGTGGTCATCAGGGATGGTGGCGGGGGGAGTTGAGTAGTATGGCATTTCTTTTGGGGTGAGAAAATGTTATGGAATAAGATAGTACTGATGTTTGTACAGTAGTGTGAACATACTCAAAGCCATTGAATTGTGTGTTTTAAAATAGTCAAAATGGATTTTTAAAAAAATTTATTTATTTGAGAGAAAAAGAGTGCAAGCACAAGTGAGGGAGGGGTAGAGGGAGGAGGAGAAGCAGACTCCCTGATGAGCAGGGAGACAGACCCAGGGCTCAATCCCAGGACTCTGAAATCATGGCCTGAGCCCAAGTCAGATGCTTAACTGACTGAGCCACCCAGGCACCCCAAAATGGATCTTGCATGATGTGAATAATGGCTCTAGTCTAAGATGGCAATGTAGGAAGACCCTGAACTCACTTCCTCCATGGAACACACCAAATTATACCTATTTATAGTGTACTCATCCTGAAGAAGAATTGAGAACCAATGGAACAGCTTCTGCTCAACAAAAGATAGAGAAAAGGTTAAAACAAAACAGCAAGAGAGAGACAAACACAGTAAAGAAGGGAGAACTTCTGACTCCAAACTGCAGTGGGGAGGGATAATACTGTGGGACCTTGAACAGATGTGTCTGTCCTTGGGTACAGAAAGAAAAGTCATGGTTTAAGAAGCAACTAGCCTATTAAAGACCCAGCCCTAGAACTCTACCAGTCCTGCGCAGAAGAGCTGCCAGAACTCTGTCTGGATCAGAGGAACTGGAAAGCCACATGGATTACACACTCTCTTTCACCTGCAAAGCACAGACCAAAGCAGGATCTGGATGCCATAGCCAGCTTGCCATTTAACAACCCCTGTTAAATGGTCCCCTAACCCACATCAGCTCCAGTAGCATGGGGACACAGAAAAAAAAAAGTAGCAGTATAAAAGAGCAATTAGCAAATTAAAGAGCCAGCCCTAGAACTCTGCTTAATGGTGAGCAGGGAGGAGGAGCTGCTGGAACTCTCCCCAGGTGGAAGGGACTGAAGGACAGTCTATGCTTCCCCTCCACTGAAAGCATAGACCAGTGCATAGTCTGGGTGCCCTAACAAGTGTGCTGTCTCAGTGAGCCTTAAGTACCAAGGCCACACCAGTTCTAGCCCTCCCACCAAATTGGCCACAGGATGGTGCAGTGGGGAATACTCATGGTTAGCACTCACCTTTCAAAGTTATTACCTTTACAAAAGGAATCAATCTAAATTTTAGTTGAAACAGTCAACTTATCTCATCATTTAAAATATAATTTAGCAGAAATTTAGTCTTTTGCAGAATTTAAGGAATATTTTTGTTGCTTATAGTAAGGTATAAACTCTTTGCAATAATCAAGATACAAGTTGGATCTGATCAGCTGATTAAATCCTTCTACTGTTGTCAGACTTTTCATGTCATTGCCATTTTTCTTGACTTCTACTTCATTTACTTGGAACATTCCTTAAAAACTGTTTAAGTCAGAAAAAAGTATTGCTGATGAACACTTCTAAAAATACAATGGAGCATTTCATTGTGTTACCTAAACATGAGTAATATTGGGTTAGGTATATTTGTGGTATTTTCCCTGGGTCTATGGGAATGTCTTACAGAAAGAAACCCAAAAAGTTGAATATGTGTACTCTTAATACTTAAGATTTCTTCTGTCAAAAAGGGTATCATTTTGTGCAACCGTACTGACATTTTTTGTAAGATGAATTTCATTCATCTGGGTTTGGAATCAGACTGTTAACCCATTGTTCATAGGCCACAAAGTAGCTAACAGATGTTAATATCTCTTGCCTTCATTCAAGCTGGTAGCTCATGCCCAAAAGAAAAGAAAAAGAAAGCTTTCCCATTCTCAATCTCTCAGGCCTTCACTTCACCTATGGGGTTACTGATTTCAAATAAAGTATCCAATCAAACCTTCTTTGTACTAATCTTCTAAATATTTCCTTACTATAACATGTGTTTTCACATTTAAAGCTGTTTTTTTTTTCTGAACAATGCTTCCTAAATAATACTGTGGTTCCAACCACAATCGGTTCTTTGCTATTGAGTCCTAATGGATATGTGAATTTCATACAGATTTTAAGCTATAACTATTACTAGACTATCTCCTTAAAAAAATCTAAGTGAGGTTATCAAAGAGACACGGTATCAATTGGAAGCAATAACTTTTAAATGATAATATTCAAAATTTTGGGTTACTCTGAAAGGGAGCTTAACAGTAATCTGCAGTAGCCCCTTCCTTAACCATAAGGAATATGTTTCATTATACCTAATGAATGCCTAAAACCATAGACAGTACTGAGCCCTATATATGCAATTTTTTTCTATTCATAAATTTCATGATGTTTAAATTAAAGTAAGAAACTAACAATAATTAATAATCAAATAGAACAATTATAACCATATATTGTAATAAAAATATGTGAATGTGGTCTCCCTCTTCTTTCAAAATATTTTATTGTACCACATTCACCCTTCTTCTTGTGATGATGTGAGACTATAGAATATCTAAATGAGAGGAAGTGAGATAAATGGCATATGGAGTGACTAGTGTTATGCTACTGTTCACCTTCTGACATCAGAAGTATTATTATCTATTTGTAGGTTGACTGCAGGTAACTGAAACCTTGGAAAGCAAAACCATGAACAAGTGGGGACTACTGTAGAATGATGTTTTCTCTAGAAGCTGAGTAATGTGCCCAAGACCAGAAGGTTTCCTAGTTGCATAGGCAGAATTGAGATTACAGAGAATCCAATTATTACTTCATTGTATAAGCAGAATGCCTGTTTCTCCTCATAAAGCTCTGAAATCATCCTTTTTTTTTCAGATTTTTTTACAATGCAGTACTTCCCTTCTCAGCTAGCAAAAGTATTTATTTCAACAAACTTTAACTAACATTAAATTTCAAAGCTAATTTTAAACATATCTCTTCCTTCCTATGATTTCTAGTTGAATTCAGTCTAATCTGTGATTTCTTATATAGGAGTATCTAGGTCAGCATCAAGTCATTTGATATTATTTCTATTTTATTAAGAAATAGACCAGAAAAAATTTCAAAAAAATGAATTAAAAAAAAAGAAATAGATCGGATAATTTTAGTAACCTGTCCAAGATGTCACTCTAGAAAGGGTGGGAGCTGATCATGGAATTCATGTCTTCTGATATTCACTTGCAGCTTTTTGCACTAAAACTGTCAGTCTGAGTGGGTCTTAACACTCATCATTTCTTCCAGCTTTGGCTGTCTGGTAGTGATTGTGTCAAGGAGTTGTGAAATATCAGAATTTCCTTGTTATTATCAGGTACTCCATACTCATGGGATTTCAGGGACATTAGTAATAAGCTATGCTCTCACTACAGAGTAAGACAGCAAACATTAGAAATAGTGAGTGATGGGGCACCTGGGTGGCTCAGTGGGTCAAGCCTCTGCCTTCGGCTCAGGTCGTGGTCTCAGGGTCCTGGGATCAAGCCCCGCATGGGGCTCTCTGCTCAGCCGGGAACCTACTTCCTCCTGTCTCTCTGCCTGCCTCTCTGCCTACTTGTGATCTCTCTCTCTGTCAAATAAATGGACAAAATCTTTAAAAAAAAAGAAATAGTGAGTGATGAAATAAAAGCTGGTAAACTGTTTTGATGGCAAAGGTTATGCAAATGTGAAGGAAGACTCTTCTCACACATTTTGTCAATGGGAAAGAGGAAAATTTGAAGTGCAATTTAATGGCCAAACAGAAGTCACAAGCTGACCAAAACAGTCTGTAGCTTGTATCCTTTAATGGGAGTATAAATTATTACTGTGGAGTAGTGATCTTTTTATCCAAGAAATTATGAACAATTCTGTGTACATTTGCCTGAATTATTATGCACTGGTGCTCACATAAAAAAATGTCATTCAGTACAATTTTACAGTACTTGATCAAAACTTATGGCACATGAATGAAAGTTTTAACTGAATCTGTGGCAATGGAATAAACTTATTAAATAAACAAATATCAGTTGCCTTAATTTGGGGACAACACATGGACTCCTTCTTCAGTTAAGTAGGTTTAAATACCCCAGATTATTGGTGTAAACTCATCAAAGGGGTAGACTCAGTGTCCTACAGAGCAGCTATTTGCATCCTCAGTATTAAAGCACTCTCACTTTGCTTTCTGAAAAACAATTTCGAAAGACTTTAATTTTTGTACCTGTTAATAAAAATGTTCTAGAAAATAAACAAAAAACTTCAGCCACTGATGTTCTTAATGTGTATCTCATTGTGCTTTTTTTTGAAGATTTTATTTATTTATTTATTTGAGAGAAAGAGATCACAGTAGGCAAAGAGAGAGAGGAGGAAGCAGGCTCCCCACTGAGCAGAGAGCCCGATGCAGGGCTCGATCCCAGGACACTGGGATCATGACCTGAGCCGAAGGTAGAGGCCCTAACCCACTGAACCACCCAGGCGCCCCCTCATTGTATTTTTAACTTACACCATGAATATTAATGAGTTCAAAACCATTTCCATATGCTTATTAGTCATTTGTATTTCTTCTCTGTAAAACTCCATCTTAAATATTTTGTTGATTTTCTTATTTTTTTTATCTCATTCTCACTGGTTTGTAATTCTTTATATTTCCTGGATACTAGTCTTTGTCAGTCTTTTTGTACTGCAGGTATCACCGTCTATGCCTTGACATTTTACCTTTTGATGGTGTCTTTTGATTAGCAGAAGTTGTTAATTTTGTATCCTGTCAACTACATTGAACACATTATATTTATTGACTCTAATGTTTTGATGCTTTATTATTTAAAGGACATATGTAAAACAGGAGAATCTCTCCCAAAACTAGGGGAGTATATTGAGTAGAAAGCAATAGTATATTTTCAATGCTACTCCACTGTTAACAACTACCAGATATTTTTCTAGATGTGTGTGTGTGTGTGTGTGTGTGTGTGTGTGTGTGTCTGTGTGCATGTGTAAAGAGAAGTAACATAGAGTAACAGCTAAAAAGCACAACTGTTGGAATCAGTTGAATTCAAATATAATCTCCAAGGATTACCAACTTTGTGGCCTTAAGCAACTTGGTTTATCTTTCTCTTTCAGTGTCTTCACTGAAAAATGAAAATAATACTGGTATTTATTTAATGCTGTAGCTGTAAAAATAGCATATGTAAGGCAGCTAACAGTGTGTAGTCCATAAAACAACAAAAGCTAATATTTATTTAACACTTATTATATGTCAAGCACTTTCATGCATTAATCTATTTAACCATCACAATTATTGCCTCCATTTTTTATTTTTTATTTATTTATTTATTTTATTTTATTTAAGGTAAAGAAAGAAGTTAAGTAACTTGTCCACAGTCACACCAATAATAAATGGAAGGACTGATTCGCTTATGAAGCCCAAGCAGTCTGGCTTCAAAGTTCACCTTCTCTTTTTTAATGAAAATGTATATATATATTTAAATTATACAACACAATAGTGAAATGATTACTACAGTCAAGCTAACATATCTTCTCTCACATATATATGTGCATATATATATATGAATACTCACACACCATATATATATATATATATATTTATGTATAATTTGTTTTTCTTTTGTGATGAAAGCACTTGAAATATACTCTCTTGGTAAATTCCAGTACTCAATACAATACTATTAACTATAATCATAATGTAATACATTAGATCTGTAGATTTATTCATCCTATATAACTGCAATTTCTTCTTTTAATATTTTATTTATTTATTTGACACAGAGAGAGAGAAAGAGATCACAAGTAGGCAGAGAGGCACGCGGAGAGGGAGGGAGAAGTAGGCTCCCCACTGAGCAGAGAGCCTGATGTGGGGCTCAATCCCAGGACCCTGAGATCATGAACTGAGCTGAAGGGAGAGGCTTAACTCACTGAGCCACCCAGGTGCCCATAACTGCAAATTCTTACTCTTTGACTAATGTCTCCCATTATGCTCACTTTTCTGCTCCTGGTAACCACTCTTCTACAGGGTTTACATTCTTAACTATTATTTTATATGATGGTCTTGCCCTCAAAATTCTAGATGTTACTCAATATTACATACATATACAAATACATACTACAGTGTGTTTTATTACTTAAATGACAAGATACTAAATATATTGTACTGTCAACTGTTTTTATTGTTATATAACATATTAGCAATCTTTCCATGTTGGTACCTTATTTAAAAAAAAAAAAAACAGCTCAGGAACAACATGGAAGACATTAGGAAAAGGAAGGGGAAAAGGAATGGGAGAAATCAGAGGGTGAGATGAACCATGAGAGACTGTGGACTCTGAGAAAAAACCTGAGGGTTTTAGAGGGTGGTGGGGTTGGGGGGAAATGTGTTAACCTGTGATGGATATTAAAGAGGACACGTATTGCATGCAGCACTGGGTATTATACATAAACAACGAGTCTTGGAACACGAAATCAAAAACTAATAATGTACTCTATAGTGACTAACATAACATAATAAAATAAAAATATAGCTACGGTATATATTATAGCATAATTGTCTATTCTCTCTTTTTAAATTTTTATTTATTTTTAAATTTCTTTTCAGTGTTCCAGAATTCATTTTTTTATGTACCACATCCAGTGCTCCATGCAATACGTGCCCTCCATAATACCCACAAGCAGCTTCACCCACCTTCCCAACCTCTGCCCCTCCAAAACCCTCAGATTGTTTTTCAGAGTCCATAGTCTCTCATGGATCATCTCCCCCAATTTCCCCCAACTCCCTTCTCCTCTCCCTCTCCCCATGTCCTCCATGTTATTTCTTATGCTCGACAAATAAGCAAGACCATAAGATAATTGACTCTCTCTGCTTAACTTATTTCACTCAGCGTAATATCTTCCAGTCCCATCCATGTTGATACAAAAGTTGGGGATTCATCATTTCTGATGGAAGCATAATACTCCATAGTATATATGGACCACATCTTCCTTATCCATTCATCCATTGAGGGGCATCTTGGTTCTTTCTACAGTTTGGCAACCGTGGCCCTTGCTGCTATGAACATTGGAGTACAGATGGCCTTTCTTTTCACTATATCTGTATCTTTGGGGTAAATACCCAATAGTGCAATTACAGGATCATAGGGAAGCTCTATTTTTAATTTCTTCAGGAATCTCCACACTATTTTCCAAAGTGGCTGCACCGACTTGCATTCCCACCAACAGTGTAAGAAGGTTCCCCTTTCTCCACATCCTCTTCAACACATGTTGTTTACTGTCCTGTTAATTTTAGCAATTCTAACTGGTGTAAGGTGGTATCTCAATGTGCTTTTGATTTGAATCTTCCTGGTGGCTAGGGATGATGAACATTTTTTTCATGTGTCTATTAGCCATTTGTATGTCTTCTTTGGAGAAGCATCTGTTCATGTCTTCTGCCCATTTTTGACATGATTATCTGTTTTGTGTGTGTTGAGTTTGGGGAGTTCTTTATAGATCCTGGATATCAGCCCTTTGTCTGTACTGTCATTTGTGAATACCTTCTCGTATTTCGTAGGTTGCCTCTTTGTTTTGTTGACTGTTTCCTTTGCTTTGCAGAAGCTTTTGATCTTGATGAAGTCCCAAAAGTTCATTTTTGCTTTTGTTTCCTTGGCCTTTGGAGACATTTCTTGAAGGAAGTTGCTGTGGCCAATGTCAAAGAGGTTACTGCCTATGTTCTCATCTGGGATTCTGATGGATTCCTGCCTCATGTCGAGATCTTTTATCCATTTCGAGTTTATCTTTGTGAATGGTGTTAGAGAATTGTCAAGTTTCATTCTTCTACATATAGCTGTCCAGTTTTCCCAGCACCATTTACTGAAGAGACTGTCTTTTTCCCACTGTATATTTTTTCCTGCTTTGTCAAAGATTAGTTGACCATGAGTTGAGGGTCCATATCTCAGCTTTTGTGCTGTTCCACTGGTCTATGTGTCTGTTTTTATGCCAGTACCATGCTGTCTTGGTGATCACAGCTTTGTAGTAAAGCTTGAAATCAGGCAACGTGATGTCCCTGGTTTTGTTTTTCTTTTTCAACATTTCCTTAGCAATTTGGGTTATCTTCTGATTCCATGCAAATTTAGGATTCTTTGCTCCAGCTTTTTGAAAAATGTCAGTGGAATTTTGATTGGGATATCATTGTAAGTATAGACTGCTCTAGGCAGTATAGACATTTTAGCAATGTTTACTTTTCTGATCCATCAACATGGAATGGTCTCCCATCTTTTTGTGTTTTCTTCAATTTCTTTCATGAGTGATCTATAGTTCCTCGAGTACAGATCCTTTACCACTTTGGTTAGGTTTATCCCCAGGTATCTCATGGTTCTTGGTGCTGTAGTAAATGGAATCAATTCTCTAATTTCCCTTTCTGTATTTTCATTGTTAGTTTGTAAGAAAGCCAATGTCCATAGCCCGCTCCCCCTCGGGCTATGGACATTGGGGAGGGGAAGCGAACCATAAGAGACTATGGACTCTGAAAAACAACCTGAGGGTTTTGAAGGGTCAGGGGTGGGAGGTTGGGGCAACCTGAGGGTTTTGAAGGGTCAGGGGTGGGAGGTTGGGGGAACAGGTGGTGGGTAATGGAGAGGGCACGTTTTGCATGGAGCACTGGGTGTTGTGCAAAAAGAATGAATACTGTTACGCTGAAAAAATAAATAAAATGAGAAAAAAAAAAAAAAAAAAAAAAAAAAAAAAAAAAAAAAAGAAAGCAACTGGTTTCTGTGCATTGATTTTGTATCCTGCCACATTACTGAATTGCTGAATGAGTTCTAGTAGTTTGATTGTGGGGTATGATGTCATCTGCGAAGAGAGAGAATTTGAATTCTTCATTGCCAATTAGAATACATTTTATTTCTCATTGTTGTTTTATTGCTATTGCTAGGACTTCTAATACTATGTTGAAAAAGAGTGGTGAGAGTGGGTATCCTTGTGTTCCTGATATCAAAGGGAAGGCTGTCAGCTTTTTCCAACTGAGGATGATATTTTCTGTGTTTTTTTTTAAGATTTTATTTATTTATTTGACAGACAGAGATTTCAATTAGGCATAGAGGCAGGCAGAGAGAGAGAGAGAGGAGGAAGCTGGCTCCCAGCTGAGCAGAGAACCCAATGAGGGGCTCGATCCCAGGACCCTGGGATCATGACCCGAGCCGAAGGCAGAGGATTTAACCCACCGAGCCATCCAGGCACCCCTCTGTGCGTTTTTCATAGATAGATTTTATGATGTTGAGGAATGTTCCCTCTATCCTTATACTTTGAAGGGTTTTAATCAGGAACAGATGCTGGATTTTGTCAAATGCTTTTTCTGCACCAATCGAGAGGACCATGTGGTTCTTCTCTCCTCTTATTGATTTGTTCTTTCACGTTAATTGATTGGTGAATGTTAAACCACACTTACAACCCAGGGATAAATCCCACAAAGTCATGGTGGATAATCTCTTTAATGTACTGTTGTATCCTATTAGCTAGAATCTTGTTGAGAATCTTAGCATCCATATTCATCAGGGATATGTCTGAAATTCTCCTTTTTGGTGAGGTCTTTGCCTTGTTTGGGGATCAGGGTAATGCTAGCTTCATTAAAAAAGTATGGCAGTTGTCCTTCTGCTTCTATTTTTTGAAACAGCTTCAGGAGAATAGGGGTTATTTCTTCTTTGAAAGTTTGGTAGAATTCCCCAGGGAATCTGTCAGGTCCTGGGTTCTTGTTTTTTCAGAGGTTTTTGATCACTGCTTTAATATCGCTACTAGATATTGGTCTATTAAGGTTGTCAACTTCGTTCTGATTCAGTTTTAGAAGTTTATGGTTTTCCAGGAATGCATCCATCTCATCTAGGTTGCTTAACTTATTGGCATATAACTATTAATAATTTCTTTTTTTTCCATTTTATTTATTTTTTCAGTGTAACAGTATTCATTCTTTTTGCACAACACCCAGTGCTCCATGCAAAACGTGCCCTCCCCATTACCCACCACCTGTTCCCCCAACCTCCCACCCCTGACCCTTCAAAACCCTCAGGTTGTTTTTCAGAGTCCATAGTCTCTTATGGTTCGCCTCGCCTCCCCAATGTCCATAGCCCGCTCCCCCTCTCCCAATCCCACCTCCCCCCAGCAACCCCCAGTTTGTTTTGTGAGATTAAGAGTCATTTATGGTTTATCTCCCTCCCAATCCCATCTTGTTTCATTTATTCTTCTCCTATCCCCCTACCCCCCCATGTTGCTTCTCCATGTCCTCATATCAGGGAGATCATATGATAGTTGTCTTTCTCCGATTGACTTATTTCACTAAGCATGATATGCTCTAGTTCCATCCACGTCGTCGCAAATGGCAAGATTTCATTTCTTTTGATGGCTGCATAGTATTCCATTGTGTATATATACCACATCTTCTTTATCCATTCATCTGTTGATGGACATCTAGGTTCTTTCCATAGTCTGGCTATTGTAGACATTGCTGCTATAAACATTCGGGTACACGTGCCCCTTCGGATCACTATGTTTGTATCTTTAGGGTAAATACCCAGTAGTGCAATTGCTGGGTCATAGGGTAGTTCTATTTTCAACATTTTGAGGAACCTCCATGCTGTCTTCCAGAGTGGTTGCACCAGCTTGCATTCCCACCAACAGTGTAGGAGGGTTCCCCTTTCTCCACATCCTCGCCAGCATCTGTCATTTCCTGACTTGTTAATTTTAGCCATTCTGACTGGTGTGAGGTGATATCTCATTGTGGTTTTGATTTGTATTTCCCTGATGCCGAGTGACGTGGAGCACTTTTTCATGTGTCTGTTGGCCATCTGGATGTCTTCTTTGCAGAAATGTCTGTTCATGTCCTCTGCCCATTTCTTGATAGGATTCAACAGTACATTAAAAGGATTATTCACCACGATCAAGTGGGATTTATTCCAGGGCTGCAGGGTTGGTTCAACATCCGCAAATCAATCAATGTGATACAACACATTAATAAAAGAAAGAACAAGAACCATATGATACTCTCAATAGATGCTGAAAAAGCATTTGACAAAGTACAGCATCCCTTCCTGATCAAAACTCTTCAAAGTGTAGGGATAGAGGGCACATACCTCAATATTATCAAAGCCATCTATGAAAAACCCACCGCAAATATCATTCTCAATGGAGAAAAACTGAAAGCTTTTCCGTTAAGGTCAGGAACACGGCAGGGTTGTCCATTATCACCACTGCTATTCAACATAGTACTAGAAGTCCTAGCCT